>NC_022022.1:3102408-3103357 GCF_000317375.1 Microtus ochrogaster
CCCCCTACCCCCCCAATACCCACTAAATAAACTCCCCATACCCAAGCTCTCTCTGCATGGCGTACTCTGTTTCCCACACGGTCCCCCACCCGCTATGGGATCCACCAAGGTCCCTCTCATGCCCTAAATCGTAGCACTGGTGTGTGACTCACCAGGCTCTCTCATGTTCCCTCCTGCATTTGGGCAGACAAGCTGAGGCACACGCGGTTCCTGGACCCAGACCAGGACCAGCCCACTTTCCAGCTCCCTGTCCACTGCATCATCGCAGCGCACAACACTGGCTACAACTGGTAGATACCCTCCTCCAGGATGTCAGCTCTGTTGACATTCACCTCCAGCAGTTCCCCACGGGGGAGGACTAGATTTCGTTTCTCGTCTAGGACTGTTGTCCCTCGGACTCCTCAGCCCCGGACCCCACTCCCTGTGCCGACCGGCCTTCAACAGGTCTGTACCATTTCACTCGACCCTCGCTCTGTCTCAAGGATGCTTGAGATAAGTTAGCCATTGGGTCTCATTTATCTTATTTTTTTCCTCAGCTATGGGAAATAGGCCTTAATCTAAAGTGGCCACCTAACAGCAGACCCCAACACGGGAGCTTTCTAATTTCTGTCAGTGAACATGCAGATGGAGAAGTTTTTATACATCCAGCATGCTAAACTCTGACCAGCTGGGACGCCCACCTCAGTTAAGCCTGTCTGGGGTGAGATACCCCCTCTGCCTGTAAATGCTGTTTCTCTCTCTTGTTATTCTCAGTGCTTTGCATCATGTGACCACCACCATCTTAACTAAGGGCGACCACGTGACTGCCTGCCGCCATGCAGTTTGAAAGCCTACATACAACCTCACTAAATAGATTTCAGCATAACTTCTTACTATGTTTAAATAAAAGGTGTTGCCGGGCGATGGTGGCGCACGCCTTTAATCCCAGCACTCGGGAGGCAGAGGCAGG
>NC_022022.1:3103457-3106249 GCF_000317375.1 Microtus ochrogaster
TTCGAGACCAGCCTGGTCTACAGAGCTAGTTCCAGGACAGGCTCCAAAGCCACAGAGAAACCCTGTCTCGAAAAACCAAAAAATAAATAAATAAATAATAAATAAATAAATAAATAAATAAAAGGTGTTTTCAGATGCAAAGCTCAAGATGTGAGGATCTAACAATGTTTTAGGGTCCAAGAAAATGTTTTAAGGAGTACAAACGCAAGCTATCAGATTTCTCTCTCGTTCATAGTCTTAACATTAATCAATAAAATTCTGATAAACTATTAATCTAGCTCTGGCAGAGTGCTACCACTAGTACACTGCAGGGTCAAGATTTTAAATTCTCTTTGGTTGTTTTCTACCTAAAAAATATTTTTCATTGTGCAAAAACACCTGTCGCAGTCATTTCTGGCACAACTATGCTGCCGTTTATACAATGTATGTGTCTAAAACTTCCGTTTTCACAAACTCAAAAACTCTCCTAAGTTCCAGGGAGCAGACTTGGAGGGTTCCCCTTAAACAGGTCCGATGCACCCCTCCCTTAATTACCGGACCCTAAGAGCCCAAGTCTTCCCACCGTTCCCTGGTCCTGACACCTTCCTCCTCAATCACCAGGACCTAAAGAAATTTTTTTCTTCCTAAACTTAACCTTGTCCTCTGCTCTGCCAACACCTCACCAGGCTCAAGAGACACCAGACAGTTCCATAGAGCTGGGAAAACAGGGAAGCAACTGGATACCCTAGGACGTGGCCAGCACCGCAGCTTCCTCAGATCCCCCAAGATTTTGATACCCACAAATCCGCAGGAAGCAGTTTTATGAACTTGAGGCCCTCATCCCGTTACCTGCCATGCCTGCTCCTTGCCTTCTGTGATTGAGGGAAGATGGGATGCTATGGTTTTGCTGGCTGCCCTGTCAGTAGCTTGTCCTTTAAGAGACAAGCTCTGCCCACTCCCAGTTTCTGGTAGGCCTCCTGAGGTAAGCTTGCCTCAGCCCCCTTTCTCTTTCTCTCTCTCCCTACCATTCTTCTGAAGAGGCATCTTTCTGTTTCTCTACCCCTTGCCTTCTCTCCTTCTCTCTCCTCTTCTCTCTCCTTCCCCCCCTCTGTCCCTCAATTTCTCCCTCTTTTTCTTTTTCTCTCTTCCCCCATATGCCCTCCCCTTCTATACCCTCCCAATACCTACCAAATAAACTCCCCATACCCAAACTCTCTCTGCAAGGCATATTCTGTTTCCTGCATGGTACCCAACCCACTATGGGAATTCATCAAGGTCCCTCTCATGCCGTAAATAATAACAAATGGTTCATGAATATTATCAAAATATATGAAAGTCAAAGAATAATTTTTTTTTAAAAAAAGATGTGCTTGTATTTCCTAGTGGGTAGACGTTTTCTTTTTCTGTTTCTATTTATTTATTTATTTATTTATTTATTTATTTATTTATTTATTTATTTATGATGTACACAGTGTTCTGCCTGCAGGCCAGAAGAAGGCACCAGAGATCAGATGATTGTGAGCCACCATGTGGTTGCTGGAAATTGAACTCAGGACCTCCGGAAGAGCAGCCAGTTCTCTTAACCTCGGAGCCATCTCTCCAGCCCAAAGAATAAATTTAATTATTTTTGTTTTGGACAGCTCTGACATCTTTCTTATAAATTTTTTTTTAGCCAGACAGAGGCATGTAGTGAGTCACTATAAATTTGAGGCCAACCTTATCTATGGAGTGAGTTTTAGGACAGCCAGTACTACACAGAGAAACCCTGTCTCTAACAAATTTAAACAAAGAAAGAAGGAGGGGAGGAAGGAAGGAGAGAGAGAGAGAGAGAGAGAGAGAGAGAGAGAGAGAATGAGTTCCAGAACAACCAGGTCTGTTACACAGAGAAGAAACCCTGTCTCAAAAACAAAACAAAATTCCAGATGCCAAGTGTGATGGTGCACGCTTGTAACTTCCATCCTTGGGAGGTGTAGGAAGAAGGTCAGATGTTCAAGGCATTGAGTCTAGCCTGTGCTACGTGAGCCTCTGCCTCAAAAAATAAAAAGTAAATGAATAAATAAAAATTAAGTAAATTTTAGGCTAAGAGTGGTGGCACGTAACTTTAACCATTGCACTTTGGAGGCAAAGGCAGGTGGATTGTTGTGAGTTCCAGGCCTGGTCCAGAGTCACATAATAACTTACGATAAATAAATAAGAAAGATACAGTTTAAAAGAAAAGAAAATCCCAGCAGCCAACCTCCCTTAGATTTCTTCTTTAAAGCTAGGCTTAACAGGACAGGACATGGACATTGGGCCTAGCCTGGGCTTTTGAAACCTCAAAGCCCTCTCCGGGTGACACGCCTCCAGCAAGATCACACCTCCATTTTCTTCTCTTAACAGCTCATCACCTGAGGACCAATCCTGCAAAATTGCGAGCCTATGGGGGTTATTCATATTCAAACCCCCACAGGTGCCCAGGCCCGGCAAAGTTTTGGAAATATCTCTTTGCTTCTCAGGGTTCCGATTCAACGTAGTGGATCAATTCCCAACTCGCAGCGTGTCTGAAACTTGATTCTGTTTTAGTTGAAGTATTTATGAACCTTCTGCATTCAGGGTGCAAGTCAGAGGGGACAGAGCTAACCAAACACTCTGCTCTCCTTAGAGGGGTGATAAAAAGAGCAAGGCTGCCAAAAGATGTGCGTGAATAGGAGGAGTCTGCCCCAGGCTCACCCGTGAACCGGAGGAGACCGCCCCAGGCTCACCCGTGAACAGGAGGAGACCGCCCCAGGCTCACCCGTGAACAGGAGGAGACCGCCCCAGGCTCACCCGTGAAC
>NC_022022.1:3106349-3107821 GCF_000317375.1 Microtus ochrogaster
CCCCAGGCTCACCCGTGAACAGGAGGAGACCGCCCCAGGCTCACCCGTGAACAGGAGGAGACCGCCCCAGGCTCACCCGTGAACAGGAGGAGACCACCCCAGGCACACCCGTGAACAGGAGGAGACTGCCCCAAGCACACCCTGGCAACAGACAAGCCTGTCCTCGGATGGGTCTCTCAAAAGTAAGTGACTGCCTGTGTTACTTTCTTGGTGGTATTTTTTACTGGGTAAAAATTCCAATAATTTTGACTTTAGGAGCATAAAACTATGGGAGAAACCACTAGAAGAAGTAAAGAACTTTGTTTTAACAACTGAAACATTCATGGGGGGGGGGGGTGTGTGTGATCATTTGGGGCATGGCTTTGTCTTTGTTTTAGGAAATGCTGTAAGAAACTTTCATTATCTGAACAATATGTTACATGCCTGTTTTCCCACACTCAAAGGGCTGAGGCAGCAGGAATGTTTCAGATTTTGGGCCAGCCTGGACTTCACAGAGATGCTAGACTAGCCCAGGGTTACATTGTACAACCCTGTCTCAAAATACAAACCTAGACCTTTTCTACCATTGCCTCTTCCTTCAGGTTTGCATTACACTCATTGGAGTGACTGGCAGAACAGTCTAAACCATTTCCTAATCATCTTCACTAACTGTCTTAACCACCTGTATCTTCTTGGTTGACTCAAAAAGTTAACTAAATCATTGATCCAACTAAGCATCATTGTTCTTGTAAAAATCATCTTCATTATGATCTGCTAGTAAGTTGCCCAGTGAGGAGTGGAATTTTCCCATGAAACAATCACACTATACTAGATACAGTGGGATGTTTTCACATAGTAGCAATACCGTGCCAAATACAGTAAGAACACAACAGCAGCAAACAGAAAGCACAGCAGGGCTGAGGGGAGTTCTGGAGGCCAACCCTGGAGTTGAGTGCCTCTCGGGGCGCCTCTTGGGGTGCACTTATCTTAGCTGTGTTCTCAGATGAGCTGTACTCCATCCGCTCCATTTCTCCGGCTTCCAACAATTTGTAGACTTTTTCCATTAAAAATTTATTTAGTTGAGTAGTGTTAGTGATCACTTTTAATCCCAGCACTCAGGAGGCAGAAGCAGGGGATCTCCAAGCTTGAGGCCAGCCTGGTCTACAGAGCTAGGTCCAGGACAGCCAGGGCTACACAGAGAAACCCTGGCTTGAAAAAAATAGATCTGAGCATGGTGGTTCATATCTGGAATCTTAGAATTTAGCTGGCTGAGATAAGCCTATCACCAACAAATATGAGGCCAGTCTGGGCTATAAGGTGAATTCTGGTGTGAAAGCCTGTCTCAAAACCACGGCAGCAACAATATTTATTTAATTTTGTACTTAGGCACTTGTATTCTTTTTATTAAAGAGGTATTTGTAGCCGGGCGGTGGTGGCGCACGCCTTTAATCCCAGCACTCGGGAGGCAGAGGCAGGCGGATCTCTGTGAGTTC
>NC_022022.1:3107921-3117105 GCF_000317375.1 Microtus ochrogaster
AGAGAAACCCTGTCTCAAAAAAACCAAAAAAAAAAAAAAGAGGTATTTGTAAATGTTAGGTCCTGTAAAATCTAGATCTCTGCACATGAAATTAAGAGCCGTGGAGATATTTTTATTTGTACTTTTGGAGAGAAAGGAAACAAAAGCTTGAGCCTAACAAATCTCAGTGAGAACTCTTCACAGGAGAATGAGGCTTTTGCCTCAGGGTCTAAGAATCCAAATTTCTTAGAGACTCATTTGCCTCTAGCAAACAGAGTCCACCTGAGAAAATGCTGCTATCAAGAAGCCATGCTTTACTCTATTATTTTCTGTCTATGATTACTTCCCAAACTCTCTCAGGCTTTGTGTGGATGCAGTTGTCCACGTGGGCTCCATTTGTTGTCTGGGGTTTCTCTCCTGCCCAGTGGAACATTTTTTAAGCCCCTAGTATTAACATGATGTTTCTTAAGAAATTTTGAAGCTCCCAACATTTTTCTATCAATAATTGATCACTTTCTTTGTTTCCGTTTGCTAATGGCCCAGGCAATCCCCTATGAAACTGAATACGGGTAATATAAAGTGGGAATTTCCTTCTCGGATTGCCTGTTGTAGGAGTGTAAGTTAATTCTGAATTATCAGGAATAAGTGCAATTGTTTCTATATGCAATACAACACTTTCTGCATATTGAGAATCAGTAATTATATTAAGAGATTAATTAAAAGCTAAGAAAACCATCAGAATGGCCTATAACTCTGATTTTTGAACTGAGTTACATGGACTTTGAATTATTTAACTGATATTTCCTGCTTTATAAACAGCCATTCCTAATTTATTTGCTTCAGTATAAGATGTAAGAGCCCCAGAAATAGGTGCCCTTTTCACTATGCAGGGAAGAATCCATTCCGTTCTTTTATAAACTGAATCCACTTACTTTTTGAATATTTGTTGCTAATTTCTCCTAAGAAATTACTACAAGTTCTTTGCCAATCGTCATTAATCTCCCACAATTGCACAATTTCAGCATTAGTATAGGGTACCACAATCTCAGCTGGATCCATACCTAACAATTGACCAAGTCTTATTCTTCCTTTTAAAATTAGTTCAGAGCCGGGCGGTGGTGGTGCACACCTTTAATCCCAGCACTCAGGAGGCAGAGGCAGGTGGATCTCTGTGAGTTTGAGGCCAGCCTGGTCTACAAGAGCTAGTTCCAGGACAGGCTCCAAAGCTACAGAGAAACCCTGTCTTGAAAAACCAAAAAAAATAAAAAAATAAAAAAAAATAAAATTAGTTCAGAAACTTTCTCTGTATAGGTCTTTGATTTTTTTTTATACTGTTTGTGAGCTAGGAAAAATCATTTCAAAATACTATCTTCCCTCTGGATGATGAGTCCAGTAGGGGAATGATTGGAAGGCAAAATTACTAAAATTTATTCAGTTGTAAGATTCAATCAATCCATTGGGCATTTTGTAGTTTTTGTTCTACCTGGGCTAATTCCCTTACAGCCTCAGCTGTTAAATGTCTTAGACTGTTTAAATCTGATTCACCTTGCAAAGTTTGAAACAAATTACTCAATTCCTGGGTAGATAATCCAAAAGTCGGCAGCAACTAGGTAATATCACCAAATAATTTTTTTAAATCATTGAGTATGAAATTTATACCTTCTAATCTGTATCTTTTGTGGCTGAATTTTTTGTTATTTCATTTAACTCTTAAGTAGTTTAAAGAATATCCCCATTGTTTTTGTTTGTTTGTTTGTTTGGGAGACATCTGAAATCCCCAACAGGGTAAGATTTTCTGTACTACATTAAATATTTTTCCTAAGGTATCTGTATCAGAAGCAGTCAATACAATATCATCCATTTAATGATATAATAGAGTGAGAAAATTGTTTATGTACCACTTTCACTGGTTGATTTACAAAATATTGGCACAAAGTTGGGCTATTTAGTATTCCCTGTGGTAGGATATTCCAATGAAATCATCTCCCTGGCTGGGCATTGTTTACAGCAGAAACTGTAAAAGCAAATTTTTCTCTATCCTGTTCTTGTAAAAAAAAAAAAAAACAGTAAACAGAAATCCTAGCCGGGCGATGGTGGCGCTCGCCTTTAATCCCAGCACTTGGGAGGCAGAGGCAAGTGGATCTCTGTGAGTTCGAGACCAGCCTGGTTTACAGAGCTAGTTCCAGGACAGGCTCCAAAGCCACAGAGAAACCCTGTCTCGAAAAACCAAAAAAAAAAAAGAAAAAAGAAATCCTGCAAATTCATAACTACAATAGGCCAATCTTTAGATAATAGATAAGGTAAAGAAATCCCAGGCCATAAAGATCCCATAGGTTGAATTATCTTATTAATAGCTCTTAGATCGGTTAACATTCCCCATTTTCCAGATTTCTTTTTTATTACAAACACAGGAGAATTCCAAGGGTTAGTAATTTCCTCAATGTGCTTAGCTTCTAACTGTACTTTTACCAGTTCTTCAAGTGCCTGAGATTTCTCTTTAGTTAAGGGTCACTGATCTACCCACACAGGCTTACTAGTTGACCCTTTCAAAGGCAGAACAGTTGGCAGTGGCCCCTACTCCACATCAATAGCCAATTCCTATTTGTCCTGGCAGTGGACAATCTGTGTAGCCTGTGATTTTCCCTGACAATTTTTTCCAAGACCTTTTCCAGGAACATACCCCATTTTTAACATCATTTTTTTTTTCGAGACAGGGTTTCTCTGTAGCTTTGGCGCCCGTCCTGGAACTAGCTCTGTAGACCAGGTTGGCCTCGAACTCCCAAAGATCTGCCTGCCTCTGCCTCCCGAGTGCTGGGATTAAAGACGTGTGCCACCACCGCCCGGCTTTTAATATCATTTTGCAAGCTGTCTCTGAAACTGGAGGAATATTAATTTGAATTCCCCATTGTTATAATAAATCTCTCCCTCCATAAAACCATGGCTGTATCAGCTACATTAAGGCTTTAGCTATTTGTCCTTCTGGTCCTACACATTTAATCCACTCTTAACTCTGCTTTACCTGTGATAAGGTTCCAATGGCTACAAACTCAGTAGAGACTTCCTGCAAAGGTCAGCTGGGATCCCAGGATTCTTGAGAAATTACAGATCCATCAACACCAGAATCCAATATTCCTTCAAACTCAGTCCCATTTAGTTTTATTTTTTATTTAGGCCTTTCATCATTGATGACCGTTTGCCAAAATACTCTTTCCAGTCCTTCCCAAACCTCCTGTGCTACTCACTGGAGTGCTTTGCCTTTAAAATATGGAAGTCATAGCCACTGAGCAATTATCATCAGCTTCTATTTGCATGGTCCTTTTTACATGTGCCGAAATTTTAATTTCTCCCTTGTAATTGTTAAGTTTTTTTATGGCCTAGCAAGCCTCTCTGCCAATGAAATAATCCAAATTAGACCAAATCTGACTGACTTAGAAGAAGTTCAGGTTTAATGGATGCCAGTGCTCCCCGTCAGCCCCCTGGGAAAACACAGAGGAGGAAAGGGGGAGACCACATGTTTGTTCTCTGGGTGGCAGTTTAAATAGCCTGTGGGAGTAGTCCTGACCCTCCCTGGGAAGGGGTCACTGTTTGGCAGGCTTTCTTGGAGGTGGAATCTGGACTGAAGCCACTCCCAGGAAAAGGGGCTTAGACCCCCAGCCAAACATTCCAGACTCCTTGAATATATGGATGCCAGGGGATGTGGGTGAGACTTCCAACCAAACATTCCAGACTCTTTGGCTAAAGGGGTGCCGGCTCAAGTCTGGCTACTTCCTGCAGTCATGGGGCGACATGGGAGAGGGGAAAGCTGGGAGTTAGTGAGCTCATGCTCAGCAAGAGGTGTGGCTGAAGAGGCATCCAGTTTACTGCCATCTTGGAGATGTCAGGTATATCTGTTCCTTAGGTAGATGAGAAGGCAGGTAGCTAGGAGAAAAAATATATTATTATTGGCCCTATGGATGGGGCTAGCGATGGAAAGGGTCATTAACTGCCAAAAAGAATGGGACAGAGAAGTACCCTGGTTGTACAGGAGTGGCTTGGGTGTATAAGTGACACACGAGAGTAGAGATGCCCTTCTAAAATCAGATTTTAGTTGGCAGGTGTTCTTTTGCACCAGGAGAGTTGGTACCAATGGTGAAGTCCCAGGAGCTGGTGCAGGTGTTGGCATTGTCTGGAGGGCCCTTTGTAAGTTGGTCTTGGCCCAGACAGCAGGAGTGACCTGTAAAAATATGCTTGAAAATGGGTGGGGTTAAAACAGGCTCTGGAAATTGTTAGTTTTTGCCAGACCAGATTTCCTGATAAAGCAGCAGAACTTTTTCAGGAACCTGCAGATATCTGTAAGACAACTGGAACAGTAACATTTTAGAAGACAATTAAAGGGAATTGGGAAAGCTGGATCTTTTAAGACACACCTGAAACCTGTTAATCCTGGACTATGAAGCCTGTGAAAGAGGCTGTCTCTGTTTTTTTTAGCAGAAAACTTAACAAATGAAGTAATGAGTACCAGTACCTTAAGTCATCAAATGCCATTAGACAGATCTGGGAGGTATAAATGAGCAGAAATGAGACAGCTTTTGCAGACAATCCCAAGTCTCTCCATAGTCCTTGGAAAACGCCAGTCTTAGAAGCAGTACTTGCCATTAGCTGCTGAGTCCAAGATGCCTGAAGATTTTTCCACAGGGGAAGACATAGTCTACCTGTCTTGGCAGGATGAGGTGATCAATCCCCCGGTGTAGCAACCAGGAAGCTGATGAGATAGAAGGTCACTTTTTGCTGCATGGGTGGCTTTGTCATACCCCAAAGCAAGTCTCCAGGCAGAAGGTCTTTTGCAATCAAGCATCTTTTTCGAGAAGATATAGGATGCTGTAGGAGCTGTCATGTCTCCGTGTTAGAAGCTCTTTTGTTAAATGCCATACTCTGTAAAGGCACTTGAGAATTAGGTACCATTAACTGTTAGTTGTCACAGCCACCCTCGTCGAGCAAGGATGACGCAACCACCGGAGCTCTTCTTGCAGCAGTTTTCAGGACTTTATTTACAGCAGTTTATCTCCTTCTCCTTCTCTTTCTCTTTCTCCTCTCTCCTTTTGACCTCTCTCTCCTTTTTTCCTCTCTCTCTCCCTCTCTCTCCTTCCCTCTCTCCTTTTTCTTCTTTCTCTCAGCCCTTAAGTAGGCATGGGCTGCCAATCCTGGATTGCCAGGTGGGCACTGCCCATAGGTTCACACATATGCAGGCTGCTGATAATCATTGCGTGATCATAGCATAGGTCAGGCCTTAGCCATCTCAGGAGTTGATTATACATCTCCATCAGGTGTGACACCATGCAGCTCGCTATAGTTAGTTATATTTAAATTAGACATATAAGTTAAATTTAGACATGTATTTTACTGAATTAGTTACAACTTACCAATGCTAGTAAATGTAGGAAGATTAAAGGGAATATTTTAGTAAGTTAAAGAATACTAGCACACATGGGTACTGTAACGGTTTAGATAAAATGCTGCGGTTCCCCGATGGGTGGCAGCGGACCACCAGTGGTTTAGGGCAGCCAATCCCACCACCTGAAGCCTCTGTGGTTCCCAGGCAAGTGGGAGGCAGTGGGTGAGAGACCTTGGAGAGTCAGCAGGGCAGCTAGTTCCATGAGATGCCACAGCAGGTGAGAGACAGAGATGGCATGCCATGCGGAGTGAGTATTTATTTAATGGATTATGAGAAGAAAGGGAAGGAGAGAGAAGAGAGACAGAGATAGAGAGAGAGAGAGAGAGAGAGAGAGAGAGAGAGAGAGAGAGAGAGAGAAGAGAGAAGCCACGGCAGCATCTACCTCTTCTGAAGAGAGACAGGACAGAGAGAGCCCAGGCTGGAAGCAGAAGGAAGATCTGCCTGCCTCAGTGGAAGTGGGGGAATGGGCAGGGCTTGTCTCTTAAGGAGACAGGACAGACCATTACATTCCCATCTCTCTTTTATAATAAAAAGACAGGAAATTAGGCACAACAGGTTAAAGGAATTGGGATGGTGGATCCTCAAGACTGCTTCTCGTTTATTTGTGGGCATCGTCTTGGGAGGGGACCTGAGAAAGCTAGGTGCTGGTCACATCCTGGGGTAGCTGGCCTTTTTGCTCCTGTCTGGTCTTTGTGGTATGGAAATATCCAGTGTCCATAGACCTGTTTAAGATACTGGCAGAACACAGGACAAAGTTAAGTTTAGGGGGAAAAAAATTAGGACCAGGGAATTGAGAAGGGTGTATCTGACCTGTTTAAGGTGGATCCTTTAATTCAGCTCTGTGAAACTCACAAGAATGTTTTGGGTTTGTAAAACATAAGTTTTAAACAGCAGCAGAATGTCTGTGACAGATGTTTGCATACTGAAAAGTATCTTTAAGACTATGAAAGGCAGTGTGAGAGAGAATTTTGTTAACTTGCACATTATTAAAATTTGTTTAGTGAGGCTGTCCTTTTAAAAGACAAAACCACAGATTCAATTCAGTGCCCAGCAAAATTCTTCAAAGACCTCAAAAGAACAGTACTCAACTTCATTTGGAAAAACAAAAAAACCCAGGATAGTTAAAACAATCCTGCGCAATAAAAGAACTTCTGGAGGCATCACAATCCCTGACTTCAAACTCTACTATAGAGCTACAGTACTGAAAACAGACTGGTATTAGCATAAGAACAGACAGGAGGACCAATGGAACCAAATAGAAGACCCGGATATCAATCCATACATCTTTGAACACCTGATATTTGATAAAGAAGCAAAAAAATATAAAATGGAAAAAAGAAAGCGTATTTAACAAGTGGTGCTGACATAACTGGATAGCAACATGTAGAAGAATGAAAATAGATCCATATCTATCACCATGCACAAAACTCAAGTCCAAATGGATCAAAGACTTCAACATAAAGCCAGCCACACTGAACCTTATAGAAGAGAAAGTTAGAAGTACACTTGAACGCATTGGCACAGGGAACCACTTCCTAAATATAACCCCAGTGCACAGATACTGAGAGAAACAATTAATAAATGGGACCTCCAGAAACTGAAAAGCAAAGGACACGGTCAACAAGACAAAACGACAGCCTACAGTGGGAAAAGATCTTCACTAACCCCACATCAGACAGAGGTCTGAGCTCCAAAATAGACACAGAACTTAAGAAATTGGACACCAACATCATTTTGAGTGAAGTAACCCAAACACAGAAAGACAATTATCACATGTACTCACTCATAGGTGGTTTTTAAACATAAAGCAAAGAAAGCCAGCCTACAAACCACAATCCCAGAGAACTTAGACAAAAATGCAGACACTAAGAGAGACTCACATAGATCTAATCTACATGGGAAGTAGAAAGTAGGAAAAGACAAGATCTCCTGAGTAAATTGGGAGCATGGGGACCTTGGGGGAGTGTTGAAGGGAGGAGGGGAGAGGCAGGGAGGGGAGCAGAGAAAATGTAGCGCTCAATAAATATCAATAAAATAAAAAAGAGACAAAACCTCTCAGCTGTCAAACTGCGTAAGAGGTCTTTGAGAAGGATAAAATTTTACTTGAGTTATTGATTAAAAATGAGAACTTACTTTGTTGTCTACCTAGATCCTCTCCTCAGTGTCCTCCATGGTCGCTGAGGGTTGCATTTGCCTTTTGTTGTTTAGCACAGGGCCTGCCAGGCTCCAGAAGATCCTGTGGGTTAAGAAATCTGTAGGAAGACAAGCCTATCTTCACCTGATCAGCTATGCTTTTGATTCCAGCGATTCTGTCCACTGTCTGGTGATCTTCAGTTTAGATGAAAAGCAGTTTCTCCCAGTGGTCAGTGCTTGCAGTTGAAGTGAATTGCAGATGGACGTTGTTTTGTGCCCAACTGTCTTCTGTTGTCTTTGGAGGAAGTAGAGTGTTGCTGCTAGGAGCCAACCTGTCTCTTTTTGTTATGAAAAGTCTTTTAATAATTAAGCACTTAAATGCCATATTCCCCAGATCTCTGAGCAGTTGAGGGCTGTTTACCAGGTATAGATAAGTTATAGGTTCTGCCTGGAGAGCTGGATCCAAGCTTCACTGTACTGGCTCTCAGCTTAACAGGAAAGATTTATACTTGTAAAAGACAGAAAGCATAAAAAACTGCTTCCAATAGAAGGTTAACAGCAGAACTGACAATAGTAGAGAACAGCTTAACATATTTTAAAGCAGTGTTATGCAGGAGGACTACCCCAGGTGGGCTGATCACATTTTTAGCTATGACAAGTGTTAGGAATATTTTCTAACACAAGCTCTCTGCCAATGCAAAATAGTTCCAATCAAACCAAACCAGACCAAATTAAAAGATATCCAAGTATAGTTGGACTCCTGCGCTCTTGGGTGGCCCCTGGAGGAACCAGAAAGCTGCCAAAGCAACCCACCAGGGGGAAAGAGGGAAAACCACCTACTTATTTCCAGGAGCAGTTTAAAGAGCCTGTGGGAGTAGTCTTGACCATTCCTGGGGAGGGGTCAAGGTTTAGAAGCACAGGGGCAGGGCATCCAGAGATGGAGACCTGAGATTGGGATTTATATTCCAGACCCTTTGTATAGGGGTGACAGGAAGCTGAGGTGATTTTTATGACCAACCTTTAGGTTCTCTTCGGTAAAAGGGGCATTGACTCAAGTCTGGCATTGGGTAATATGGGGCAGGGAAGAGCTGGATATTGGTGTGTTGCAAGGAACCACTCATTCATTCTGGGCACCCAGATCTGAAATAATCACACAGAAACTATATTAAACTATATTAATTAAATCACTGCCATAAGGAACCTCTTCAATGCCCATCATCCTTTTGAAGTAGCTTGGTGCTGCTAGGAGCAGATGTGTCTCATTGTCGTGAAAAGTCTTAAGTTCTTAAACATTTTAAATGCCATATTCTCTAGTCTTTGAAAGTTTTGAAGAATGCCTATCCATCTGAAATATATCTCTATACATCTAAAAAAATCTAACATGACTACAAGCTTGACTATTATAGATGATTATCTATTACCCTATATTTCTTAATTATACATTATATTTTATTTATTTATTTTTTAAAATTATTTATTTATTGTGTATACAGTGTTCTGCCTGCATGTATGACTGCAGGTCATAAAAGAGCACCAGATCTCATTATAGATCATTGTGAGCCACCATGTGGGTGCTGGGAATTGAACTCAGGACCTTTGGAAGAGCAGGCAGTGCTCTTAACCTCTGAGCCATCTCTCCAG
>NC_022022.1:3117250-3121605 GCF_000317375.1 Microtus ochrogaster
TGAGCATCCAAACTGCCTAGGCTCCCACAAAGCCAGTACGTGCAGTAGGATCAGAAACCCATTGCTATTGTTCTTGAGTTCTCAGTAGTCCTCATTCATTGTCCACTATGTTCAGAGAGTCCGGTTTTATCCCAGGCTTTTTCAGACCCAGGCCAGCTGGCCTTAGTGAGTTCTACATTATATTTTTAAATGAACTACACAATCACAATACTTTAATCAAGAGCAGAAATATGCATATAACAAAAGTGACCTTAAATTTGTATCAATAAACCAAGATTCATACCAATGCAAATCTCTATATCATAACCCCCTTTAAATGTAAACAAACAATTATAAACAATATTTGGGAATATGGGACTAGTTCTGTCCATACTGCTTCCTGCTGTTTTGGGACCCTGTTAATCAGGTCTTTCATGGTGTATCCTGTGTGCTAGGTTCATCTCAGTCAGCAATTGGGCAAAATATTTTCTTTGTTGGGGTGTTCACAGACATCTTTCTGGGTGTTTTGTTCCATGAAACCATATTGTTCTAGAAGGATTTTACAGGTTCTCATCCTCTGTGGAAACAAAAGAAGAACCTCTTTTCCAAAGCAACATATCCTTAGGTCCAAATCTGAAAGTCGTGATACCTTTATAATATATATGCTGGTTTAGCTTAGCAGCCCATACAATGGAATGTCTCTCTGTACTTAGCTCCTTCACAATCAAAATATTCAAAGAAAACACAAAAATATACATAATCTAGACTCTCTGTGAATTTTCCATCTTTCCATGGCTATTTTTCTTTACTCCTTTTAATTTATGACTATCTATTCTCTGTCTCTTTAAAGACTTTTTTACTTCTTTTTTAACTCTCTATACTCTTTTTCTTCTCTCTTCCAAACCTACATACATTTATTCACACTGTGACCCATTTAGAGGTCTTTTATGTCTGAATCTGTCCTATTGTGAATCTGTAATTCTTTAGTGTCCAGAAGAGCTTTTAAAATACCAAGCAGCTTGGTTGTGGCTGCTCTGGATGTTGGCTCCACCTCTCTCCACTTTTAAAATGGTGGACATACCATTTCTGCTAGCTCTGGGACCGCCAGGTAGGAACCACACTCAGCACTTTAACTCTGAGAATGAGCATGCAGCACATAAACCCCTTTTATCTGAGTAATAGCTAAATCTGCCATGCAGTGCACTGCACGGCCTGAAAATATCTTTGTGTATGGCAGCATGAATCTGCCATGTTCTCCCACCTGCGCAAGCCTAGTCCTGATCCCGCCACCTGCCCAGGCAGGGAGACTGAGCAGTGGCTGTGGTCTCAGCTACTTTTCTCCGAACCCCAAATGGGCACATAAACACCCGGGCCCACAAATGCTATCGAAATGCTCTGTAGCCAGAGTTCATGCTGGTGGCACAGCCCAGGAAGCCACGTTTTAAAACTGCACAGCTTTTTTTTTTTCTGCAGCTGCTGCTGAGTCAGGAAAACCTCTTTTTTGTTTATTTTTTTGTTTTTCGAGACAGGGCTTCTCTGTAGCTTTGGAGCCTGTCCTGAAACTAGCTCTTATAAACCAGGTTGGCCTCAAACTCACAAAGATCTGCCTGCCTCTCCCTCCCAAGTGCTGGGATTAAAGGCGTGCACCACCACCGCCCTCTCTTAAAGGGGCTGCAGCACACCACCAGAAAACAGCAAGAAGCCGGTTTTGTTGTTGT
Organism: Microtus ochrogaster; assembly: GCF_000317375.1. Classification (NCBI taxonomy): domain Eukaryota; kingdom Metazoa; phylum Chordata; class Mammalia; order Rodentia; family Cricetidae; genus Microtus; species Microtus ochrogaster. The sequence goes on from NC_022022.1 coordinate 3,118,948, forward strand.
TTGTTTGTCTAGAATTCCTTTTCAAGCCTTCTCAGGTTTTTTTTCCTTCTCAGTTTTTTTTATTTTATTTATTATGTATACAATATTATACATAATCTGATGCCCTGAAATGAGGGCATCAGATCTCATTTCAGATGGTTGTGAGCCACCATGTGGTTGCTGGGAATTGAACTCAGGACCTTTGGAAGAGCAGGCAATGCTCTTAACCACTGAGCCATCTCTCCAGCCCCCTCCTTCTCAGGTTTTTAAGTGGATTTAGTTCACCACATGGGCATCAATTTGTTGCAGTGGGCCGCTTGTTTGTCCCAGCCACCCAGAACCAAAATAATCACACAGAAACTATATTAATTAAATCACTGCTTGGCCCATTAGTTCTAGCTTCTTATTGGCTAACTCTTACATCTTAAATTAACCCATTTTTGTTCATGTGTATATCACCATGAGGTCACAGTCAACCAGCAAATTTTCAGCATGTCTATCTCAGGTGGTGGATCCATGGCATCCCTGACTCTGCTTTCTTCCACCCAGCATTCAGTCCAGTCCTCTCCGCCTGCCTAAGGTCTGCCCTATCAACAGGCCAAGGCAGTTTCTTTATTCATTAATGATAATCACGGCACACAGAGGGGACTCCCACATCATTGGTGGGTCCAAGCTCAGTGAGAGATGTGGCTGGAAAGGCATCCTGTTTACTGTCATCCTGGAGATGTGAGGCATCTGCTTCTCAGGGGAGGTGAGAAGGCAGGTGTTTAGGGAAAAAAATATTATTAGTTGTCTTGTTTATATCACCAAAGATGAGTATCCCAGGATGAGGAGCAGGTAGGCCCTTCATTGTGGCATCTTGGAAAACTCAAGGGTGGACTGTCCTGTCTGCTGGACAGACCAAGTGTCTTGAGTAGGTGCCCGCTTGAGCCTGGAGAGATGGTACCAGCATGGGTGTCCCAAGAGCTTGGCAGCCGAGGGTGTGGTGAGGATTACCATGTGAGGTCCTGTCCACTAAGGTTCAAGAGACCTAGGAGTTAACTGTTTGAGGAGTACTCTGTCCCCTGGGGAGACAAGGGCAGGTTTAGGGGCATTAGGGTCCACTGGTGTGGTGGCAGGGAGACAATTGTCAGCGTGTGAATGGGAGAAGGGACCTTAAAAGGGAGAGGTAGGGTAGATACCCTGCCAGTGGAGGAGTTTGGACTGGGAGGTGACAGTTAAGGAGAAAGGGCCTGCCATAAAACAGCTCAAAAGGGCTCAGGCCCATAGGGGAGCATGGGGTGGCCCTACAGTGAGTAAGGGCAATGGGGAGAAGGGAGGGCTAAGATAACCTGAGTTCAATGGAGAGCTTGGTTAGGTATTGTTTGATGAGTCCATTGGCCCTCTCCACCTTTCCTGAGGATTGTGGATGGTAGGGAGTGTGAAATTTCCAGGAGATGTTGAGAGCTTCTGACACAAGCTCCATGACCCTGGAAGTGAAGGCTGGCCCATTGTCTGTCTGGATGGTTTGTGGGACACCAAGCCGAGAAATGATGTGGTCCGGGAGTACCTGAGCCACCACATCTGCCGGTTCCCTGGAGATCGGAAACGCTTCTATCCATCCTGTAAAAGTGTCCACAAGTGTTAAGAGATAACTGAGTTTTTTAAGAGTAGGCATATGAATGAAATCAACCTGCCAATCTCTGCCCAGTTGGTGTCCATGAAGCTGGTGTAGAGACTGACATATGTGGAGAGCCCCCTGTGGGTTGGCCTGGGCACACATCTGGCAGGAGGAGTGAACCTGTAAAATACGATCTCAGAGATGGGTGGGATCAAAAAGGGGCTCCAAGAAGCAGAACAAAGCTTTGGGGCCTATGTATAAGGTCTGGTGGATGTCTGAAATGATTGACAGTGCCTGGTCTTGAGGAAGGATGTAACGGTTATTTAAATAACCATCCTTTGTTTTTGTGCCCCCCCCCCTTTTATAAGCTCGTCCCTCTCTATAGGTTGGTAACAGGGCTGATAGGAGGGAGTTAAGAACAAAATATGTTCTGTGGAATCTGAGAAGCTGGAGGCTAGCCCCTGGGACACTGGGTTAGAGTTGGCATTGCCTAAGGCCACTGGGTCTTTGGAGGACTGATGTCCCCGACAATGAATAATGGCTACTTCTGTAGGGAGCTGGCCACCTGTGCTCATTCAGGCTGCAGAGGTGCAGTCACCTGTGCTTGTTCAGGCTGCAGCAGTGTAGTCACCAGTGCTTGTTCAGGCTGCAGCAGTGTGGTCCACCTGTACTTGTTGAGGCTGCAGCCCTGTGTGCACCTGCGGTCACCTCTGGATTTTTTGTGATTCAGATGCCACTCTGAGCTCTTGGGCAGATCCATGAGGAAGCTGACCGGCAGGAAAAGGTCAGCATTTCAGCTATCCTCAGTTACTTTGAAAAGAGCCTTTTTTCTTCCTCTATTTCTATTAGGAAGAGGCTTTTTTCTTTCCTTTATTTTTAATTTATGGGACCTTTTAATTTTTAGGCTTGTTTAAAATCTTTCCCCCTTTTTACTGAGAAAATCCTTTTTTCTTGATTAAACATTTCTCCAGTTTCCACAGAGAAATTTCCTTCCTTTCCTTCCCTCTTCTCTATTGGGAAGATTTCCTTTTTTATTTCCTTCCTTCCCTTCCCTCTTCCCTATTGGGAAATTTCCTTTT
>NC_022022.1:3121805-3130709 GCF_000317375.1 Microtus ochrogaster
CCTTCCCTCTTCTCTATTGGGAAATTTCCTTTTTTATTTCCTTCCTTTCCTTCCCTCTTCTCTATTGGGAAATTTCCTTTTTTATTTCCTTTCTTTTCCTTCTCTCTACTGAGAAGTTTCCTTTTTCGCTCTTTGTCCCAGGGCCTTGTAGCCCTTCTCGGTTGTAAATCTGTTTCGTCAGATGGAGAGGGAGGAGAGTCATCTCCACAGGCTTGGCCCTCCCCACTTTGACTTTCCTCTGAAACAGCACTCTTGTCTTTCTGAGAAGAGCCTTCTCTGCTGACACAGTTTCCAGGCACAATGTGCTCCCTTTCACTTCCCTGTTTCAGATCAAGCTTTAAGAGACACCTCACTCTGCAACAGCTCCAGACACTTTAAATTAAATTATATAAAGGTCAAATTTTTAATGGTATGGACTCTCCTTTCTGATGAGCTCTCCTCAAAGCTCTCAACACTTGCTTCTGGGGCTGGAGAGATGGCTCAGCAGTTAAGAACACTGGCTGCTCTTCAGAGGTTCTGAGTTCAGTTCCCAGCAGCCACATGGTGACTCACAACCATCTGCAATGAGACCTGGTGTCCCCAGCAGAACACTGTATACATAATAAGTAAATAAAATCTTTAAAAAGAAAAACTTTTGCTTCCACACCGCCAGTTTTAACAGAGCATGAGGAGCTGCCTGAAACCAAATGGCAGTGTCGTTTAATTAAGATCAAAAGCTCTGTAGCTGTTTCTCCTTCCCTTCCACTCCGCTTCCTTTTAACAGGCATTTTAATAGCTGCACAGACTGCTGCCCCTGAGATGGGAAGTGTCCCGTGACCCTGCCAATACTGGAGTCCTCTTACCCCCGAGAGCATGCTTCCTCCAGTCCTTCCAAGTGTCCAGAACAACTGTACGTCTTCACACCTCACATCAGGCCCCAAATGTTGTCGATAGGTGGGGGTTCACACAGGTCTGCGGAAGAAGACACAGGGCACAGGGCACCTTGAGAACAATGTTAGGGGGGCTGGAGAGATGGCTCAGAGGTTAAGAGCATTGCCTGCTCTTCCAAAGGTCCTGAGTTCAATTCCCAGCAACCACATGGTGGCTCACAACCATCTGTAATGAGGTCTGGTGCGGTCATACACACAGACAGAATATTGTATACATAATAAATAAATAAATAAATAAATAAATAAATAAATAAATAAATAAACGAACAATGTTAGCCTTTCCAGCTTCGGCGGGGGTGGGGTGGGGTGGGGACACCGAGCCTCTCTCAGACGGAGACACCTTCCCTTAGCCAAGGGCCTCTTTATTGTTCTCCACCTTACACCTTTAGCAAGTTGATGTCCATATTCCTAAACATCCTACCTAAGCATCCAAAGGGACGACGCCAATGTGAACTGTTGATTAAGAAATATCTCAGTGTACTGGGCTTTTCCCAGCCAAGTTTCACATAGGCTTCGTACCCTTGGGAATCTCTCAGACGCAATTCACATATGCCAAACAGAAGGTGCCGGAGACAGAGGCCGACTAAGGCTGCATGCCAACGCTCAGGAACCAGCTGCAGCTGTGTGGAAGTTCTCCCTACGGTCAGTCCTGTCCGGTGGCAACAGTGCCTGCTGCTGCCATTATCCTAACCGGACTCTGCTCACTCTGACTTGTCTGGACTTTTGCTCATATCTGACTTGTCTGGACTTTCACCTGGTTATAAGACTAACAATCCCTCTGAAAGCTGCTTGATTTCTTTCCAACAAATGTCTTTCCGTTACTTACAGGACTCCATTTCCATTGCTCAGAATCAGGAATCCTGACTCAGACAGAAACGTTCCTTTGTCCTGGGGAGCGGAGGAGAGAAAGATGGCATGAAGGGGAATTGTGAACCTGCAAACCCACTCTTTTGTGGGGAGCAGACGGAGACAGTATCTCTTTAGCCCCAGGCTGGTCTGAAATTCACTATGTAACCCAGATTGGCTTCAAACTTGCCTTGATCTTCCTGCCTTGGCCCCTGAGACTGCACACCTGTATAGACTCATTCTTGATACCAATCTGGGGGTTCAAAGTCACACTGAAGGAAAACGGGGTGAGAGGAGCCATGGAGGCCATTGGCGTATAAAGGCAGAGCCCTGACGACACCCCGGCTCTCTGAGTTCTAAAGTTGACCTCACTTTGAACTTTTTGTCGTTTTGAATCAGGCTCACACACAACCCAAGCTGGCCTTGAACTCCCAAAGATGATGATGAGTTTCCATTCTTCCTGCCTCTGTTCCCCAAGTACTGGTACTACAGATCTACGCCACCACACCCAGTTTATGCAGTATAGGAACTGAACCCAGGGCTCCGCGTATGTCAGGCAAATGCTCTTTTTACTGAGTTCCATCTCCAGCTACCAACGACTGTTTTTACAGGCACACATTAGCAAGACATAGCTCTTCATTTACTAAACAGATATTTATTACACATCCTAAGCTACGAAATAGATATGTGGGCTGGAGAGATGTCTCAGCAACTGAGAGCACTGGTTGCTCCCATAGACAAACTGGATTCGGTTACCCCTACCCACATGGTAAGTCACAAGTCTGGAACTCCAGTTCCAGGGGATCTGATGTCCTTTTCTGACTTTCAAGGGCACCAGGAACATATGTGGTTCACATACATACATGCAGACAAAACACAGATATACATAAAATAAATCTTTACACAAAGAAACAAATATGATCTCTCTCATTTATTTATTTTTGGCTTTTTGGGGTTTTTTTTTGAGACAAGGTGTCTCTATAGCTTTGGTGCCTGTTCTGGAACTAGCTCTTGTAGACAAGGCTGGTCTCGAACTCCCAGAGATCTGCCTGCCTCTGCCTCCTGAGTGCTGGGATTAAAGGCTTGGCTTTCTCTTTTTTTATATAGTATTATTATATGGCCAGATAATACAGGCTCTAAGCATAATAAACTATAATGGCCATCACATGACCATCTCCCTGGGTAATTAACATGTAAGCTAAGGCCTGAAAGTAGAGAGGAAAGAAAACAATTCAAAGAAACTCTTAGTGGGAAAAAGAGACAAGAAGGGAATTCTGAAAGACACATGGAACTCAGGAAGTCAGTCAAGTCCTTAAGAACAAAAGGGACAAGGGAGAGAATGTAGCAAGAAACCTAGGTGGTGGAACACTCCTTAGTACTATTAGTGCTTGGGAAGCAGAGGCAGGAGGATCTCTGTGAGTTTAGGGCCAATGTTGTCTATCTACATCCACGTCCTGAGTTCCAGGACAGTCAAGGCTACTTAGTGAGATATCTGAAAACAGACAGACAGACAAGAGGAAGAGAGGGAAAGAAGTTTAGATATAGCCAGGTGTGTAGCAAATGCCTTAAATCCCCGCATATGTGGGAGGCAGAGGCAAGTGAATCTTTATGTGTTCAAGGCCAGCCTGGTCTACAGAGCGAGTTCCAGGACAGCCAGGGCTACACAGAAAGGGTTTCTGGGGTCGGGGGAGATTACTTGGTGGTTTGGAGAAGAATCAGAGCATTTTTAGGAATCAGAGTGTATTTACAGAAATTTGGCATTTGATCTCCTGGAGCACTGGGGTAGCAACTGGCTTGCAGAGATAATTAAAGAAGCATTTTGGAAGTGGGTCCACAGGGAAATGAATAGATATAAGGAATGCATACTGGGCGGCACACACTGAGCTGGAAATGACATAGAGGGGGCAGCATGTGCCTGCACAAGGATGACACAAATTAGGGAGGTACTTCAGCTTTTGGGGAAAACTGAGAGCATTTCTTCTAAAATCTGGAGTGAGAAAAGGGTGCCCCCCTGGTCTTAGTCTATACAATATCGTGCTTGAAGTCTTAGCTAAAGCAAAAGGACAATAAATGGGGAAAAGATGGAGCAAGTGCAGGTAGGAAAGGAAAAAATCAGATCATGTATATTTGCAGGTGACAAGACCCTCCCCTTGAAAGGTCCTGAGGACACTCTTAGATCTGAAGAATACTTTCAGCACAATGGCATAATACAAAGTCAATCTGCAGCAGACAGTGGCGGCGGTAGGGCACGCCTTTAATCCCAGGGCAGAGGCAGGTGGATCTCAGTGAATTCAAGGCCAGGTCTACCTAGTGAGTTCCAGAAGAGCAAGGGCTGTTAGACAGAGAAATCCTATCTCAAAAAACCAAAAACCAAAAGAAAAAAATCAACATACAAAAATTAGTAGCTTTTCAATATACTAATAAACTTGTAGAGAAAAAAAAAATATCCCACTCACAAAGCTTCAAAAGGAATAAACCTGCCGGGCAGTGGTGGTGCACGCCTTTAATCCCAGCACTCGGTAGGCAGAGGCAGGCGGATCTCTGTGAGTTCAAGAACAGCCTGGTCTATAAGAGCTAGTTCCAGGACAGGCTCCACAGAGAAACCCTGTCTCGAAAAAAAAAAAAAAAAAAAAAAAAAAAAAAACAAAAAAAAAAAAGGAATAAACCTTAATGAGGTGAAATACTGCGGCAAGGAAAACTTGAAGACACTGAAGAAGACACTAGAAAACAAAAGGACTTCCACGATTGTGTAATGGCTGAATTAATATTGCGAAACTATATAATTACCAAAGCAAAACTATCTACAGAGTCATCATAATCACCACCAAAATTCAATGGCATCCCACACAGAACTAGGGAAAGGATTTCCCATGGAAGCCAGATCCCAGCGCCCGAGAGGATTAGGGTTTTAAGTCATCCTCCCCTTCATAGTGAGTTCTACATCACCTTACTCTACGTGAGATGTTGTTTAAAATCAATAAGAATCCTTTGGAAAGAGAAAACAATCTTAATATTTCACTAAAAAAGGCAAAAGATTGCCATAATAAAACCCATTACTTTGTATGATAATCTCAAAACTGATGAAAAGTGGGTATTAGGGGGGAGGAATCACGATTTAGATCACACGGGAAGCATATAACCTTGCTCAGAAGGACCGCCTTAGAATGCTGTGTCTGTGTACACTGAGGTGGGGCAGATATCCACCCAGCCATCTCCATGGTCTGGCCATGAGGAGGAGCTCCAGGCCAGCTTTCTCGCACAGTTTGAGGCTCAGTTACCTTTGGTGACCCAGGATACAACGTAGTCCTCTTGATATTGTTCAAAGTTAATTTAGCACCTCACAGTCCCAATTAGGTTGGTGGGTTTTTTGTTTTTGGTTATAATGTTTGGGTTTTCCTTTTATTTTTATTTTTTTAACTTTTCTTTCAAAATAGGATTTCTCTGTTAACAGTCCTGGCTATCCTGGAACTCCCTCAGTAGATCAGGCTGGCCTCAAACTCACAGAGATCCACCTGCCTCTGCTGAGATTAAAGGCATGTACCAACACTGCCCAGCTCACAATGTTAATTCTACCAATCCATCAGCATGGGATGTCTTTCCATTTTCTAGAATGTCTTTTTCTACCTCTTTCTTCAGTTTTAAAGTCCGTTGCAAAGGTTCTTCACTGTTTTGGCTAAGGTTATTCCTAGATGCTTCATTTTCTCTGAGGCTGTGCCAGGCAGTGGTGGCTCACGCCTTTAATCCCAGAACTCAGGAGGCAGAGGCAGGCGGATCTCTGTGAGTTCAAGGCCAGCCTGGTCTAGAAGAGCTGGTTCCAGGACAGGCTCCATAGCTACAGAGAAATCCTGTCTCGAAAAAACAGAAGAAGGAGGAGGAGGAGGAGGAGGAGGAGGAGGAGGAGGAGGAAGAAGACCAACATTTTTCTGAGGCTATCGTGGATGGGACAGTGTTCACCACCACCACACAACCCTCTCTTTATGTGAAAGGACCAGTGTTAGTAAGGCAGATGCTTGCCGTGCTTGGGCTGGCTAGAGTCCCTTTAGGATGCTTGTTGGTGGTGTATAAAAAAAAAAAGCTACTGATTTGTGCAGGTTCTTTCTATATCCTGCCACATTGCCGAAATTGTTTCTCAGTTTTAGGAGTTCTCTGGTAAAATTTTTGGGATTTCTAATGAATAGAATCACATCATCTGCTACTAGGGATAGTTTTACTTTTCCTTTCTCTGATTGTATTTGTTTAATCTCCTTCTCTTTCTTATTGCTCCAGCTAGTATTTCAAACACAATGTTGTCTTGTTCCTGACTTCAGTGGGGTTGCTTCATGCTCTTCAGCATTTAGAAAGATGCTGGCTGCGAGTTCCTCTCATAGGTAGCTTTTATTGTGTTGAAGTAGCTTCCCTTCTAGACCTATATTTTCTAGGACGTTTGTTGGATTTTGTGAAAGGCCTTTTCTGTTTTTCTATTGAGATGATCAGGTGATTTTTTAACCTTTAAGTCTATTTAGAGGTTTATTATATTTATTTTTTTTAATATTTATTTATTATGTATACAATATTCTGTCTGTGTGTATGCCTGCTGGCCAAAAGAGGGCACCAGACCTCATTGCAGATGGTTGTGAGCCACCATGTGGTTGCTGGGAATTGAACTCAGGACCTTTGGAGCAGGCAATGCTCTTACCCTCTGAGCCATCTCTCCAGCCCCCGGCTTATTACATTTACTGACTTATATATGTTGAACCATCTCAGCATTTCAGTGATAGTGCTAACTTGGTCATGGTGTATAATTATATATATTATGTATAAATATATATATATATATATATTCTAGCTACACTAGTGGTTCTTCAAATGATTAAATATAGAATTACCACTATATAACCAAATAATTCTGCTTACAGGTACTTACTCAAGATAAATAAAAACTTCATGTTCATGACTGGAAAGATGGCTCAGCAGATAAAGAAACTAGCCACAAAACCTGACATCCTGAGTTTGATCCTTCACACGGTAGAGGGAGAGAACCAACTCTCTCAAGTTGTCCCCTGACCTCCACATGCACTTGTAAACACATACACACATACACACACACGCACACACACACACACACATGCACACACACACGCACGCACACACACATACACACACGCACACAATACATGCACACACGCACGCACACACACGCACACACACACATGCACACACACGCACACACACGCACACACACGCACACATGCACACACACGCACACACACACGCACACATGCACACACACGCACACACACAAGCACACACACATGCACGCACACACACACACTCTTCTTTTTTTCAAAGAATAAATAATATTATTTTTAAAAGTTCAAGTTGATGATCATAAATACAGGACACAGAAGGTTTAAAATGGCCAATATAGTTTGGCAGCAAACAGCTGTGATTGGCATGAAGGGGTTCTAAAGGATGCCAGTTACTTAGGTCATCTGTTGGGGGGTTCTGAAGGACCACTGCAGTTCATCAAGCTACTTGTGGCTACTCCTGAAGCCAGTCTGGAAAGACACAAGAGATTCAAATCACCCAATCTGTAACCTCTTAGCTTATTTAAAGTAGGTGTGGCTTCCTCTAATATTTCTCAGTATCTCTGAAGGAAACCATGCTCACATCGTCACCGGTATCCGTTGACAAAAGCCATGTGGACAGATATAATGCCATAATGCTTTTGAGGCTTAATTGTCATCCCCGTCTCAGACTGCCCCTCCTAAGCCGTCATAATGCACATACTGGAATGACACAGGAGGACAACGTAAACATTATCAGAACTAGAGACTACAACAAACCAGACTGCATCCAGGAGACCCATCATCACTGAAGTCTCCCAAAGCCTTTCCAGACAGAGCTTTCGAAATGGGAGGCCCATTGCTTTATTAGGAAATTGAGAAACCATGTGTCATGTTGGCCACCATTGTCCTGTTTCAACACACTCGCTGTCTAAATAAATGCACAAATAAATGTCAGAACAAAAGGACATGGTGGTACCCTCTCGCACTCAGAGTCAGACATGCTATGGTTGCTCCACAAGGCCTCCATGGAATACTATCACTTAGGCTGAGGCAGTAATATTAGGAGTTCAAGACCAGCTGCCACTCTCCAGTGAATTCCAGGGCAGTCTAGTCTTTATGACAAGTTCCAGAACAGCCAGAACTACATAGAGAGACCCTCTTTCAAAACACAAAACAAACAAATAAAAATATGACAGGAAGCAGATTAGTGGTCATTGAGGGTCAGAGTCCTCTAAGGTCGTCTAGGGGCTGGAGAGATCGTTCAGCGGTTAATAGCACTGCCTGATTTTCCAAAGGTCCTGAGTGGTGCCTTCTTGAGGAAGAGACCTGGTCAGTCGTCCTCATCAACATGAAACCCAATATGGACAAGTTCAACAGAACCACCATACATGGGCTGCACCCGCATGCTTCAGGATTGCCAGGGCATAAATATTATATGTCATTTATATCATCTAATGTGATAGTAATATGAAGATTGATTTTGATGATGTTTGAATGATTCTCTACACTAAAATCTACTGTTTTACACTTGAAAGGGGTGAACTGTAAACAATAGTGACGGCATATAACTGTAAATTCCAGAACTCATGGAAACGAGTCACGAGACCTGTTTGAGCTACTTAACAAGACCCTGTCTCAGGAATGATGTGTGTGAGCTGGCGAGGTGTTGTTCTTGCAGAAGACCCACGTTCGGTTCCCAGCACCCCCTTGGTGACTCTTGGCCATCTGTAATCACCCAGTTCCAAAAGATCTGAAGCCTCCTCTGGCCTCTAAGGGCTCCTGTGTGTGTGTGGTGCACAGACATCCACTCAGACACACACAAACACACGTAAAATTCAATTTAAAACAAAGGCGCGTGTTGTTATCTTACTGTCTGTAAAAGACACCTGCAGAACTGTGCAGGTTAATGTGTTGTCAACTTGACACGAGCTAGGGTCATCTGGGAAGAAGTAACCTGAATCGAGAAGATGCCTCCATCATAGTGGCCTATAGGTAAGTCTGGCAGGCATTTTTTTTCCTTTTTTTTTTTTTTTGGTTTTTGTTTTTTCAAGACAGGGTTTCTCTGTAGCTTTGGAGCCTGT
>NC_022022.1:3132344-3134814 GCF_000317375.1 Microtus ochrogaster
CATCGCCTTGGGCTCCTGGGAGCCACTCTAGGTTCAAGTCTCTTGCCAACCCTAAGGTGGCTCCCTTATCTAAGAATTGTGCTTACGTGCTCCCCTATCCAACCTTACTTTATCCCAATCATCCTTTTTCCCCAAGTTCCCTCCATCCTCCCCTTTTTCTTTATTTTTATCTGTTGTGTATGAGAGCTTTGCCTGCATCTGTGTATGTACATCACATGTGCGCCTTGTACTCTGAGAGCGTAAGAGGGGCTGGCATTCCCTGGAACTGGAGTTCGTAGCCGAGAACTGAACTCGGGTTCTTTGTGAGAGCAGCCCGATTTCTTAGCTGCTGGCCCATTTGTTGTTTTGGTGCCGGGGGCAGCACCCCAGGACCTTGCACAAGTGAGTCACCCTGCCACTGAGCTACAGAGAATACACTCCATTGTCAAGTTGTGGGGCAACAGGACAATAGTATCTGGTATAGGAATTGTGCCTAATGATATTTTTTTCAGCGCTGGAAACAGAAGCCTAGGTCTTGAACTTGCTTGGCAAGCATCCTATTTAGCACTAAACCACATCTGCAACCCTTCCAAGTTACATTATTAAGGGGAAAAGGCAAAAGGCAAGAGTATCTGCAATTGATAAGAAAAACAAAACAAAGCAAAATAAAATCAGTCCGGTGGTAGTGGTGGTACTCGCCTTTAAATCCAAGCACTAGGGAGGCAGAGGAGAGTAGATCTCTGAGTTCAAGGTCAGCCTGTTCTACAGAGTGAGGTCCAGGACAGCCAAGGCTATACAGAGAAACCCTGTCTCAAGCCCCCCTCAAAAAGAAACAAAACAAAATCAAACAACAACAACAGCCAAAAAAAAAAAAAAGTCCAACAGCTGTAATCCCACATCCAGGAAGCTGAGATGAGGCAGGTAGAATGTGAAGAGTTCAAGGCCTGTTTGGTCTGCATAGCAAGTTCTGAGTCAGAGCTTTTTGTTTGTTTGGTTGGTTGGTTGGTTTGGTTTGGTTTGGTTTGGTTTTTAGAAACAGTGTTTCACTGTGTAGCCCTGGCTGTCCTGGAACTTGTTCTGTAGACCAGGTTGGCTTTGAACTCACAGCTTCACCTGCCTCTGCCTCCCAAGTGCTGCGATTAAAGGTGTGTGTCACCACCACCCTGCTTTGTTTTTAAGTTTTTAAAAGATGTGCTTTATGTGTGAAGTGTTTGCTAACATGTGTGTCTATGAACCACTTGAGTGCCTGGTGCCCATGGTCAAATGCAGGCTTCAGATGCCCTAGACCTGGAGTTACAGTGGGTTCTGGGACTGAAACCAGAGTCCTCTGCAGGAACAAGTGCGCTCAACCACTGAGCCATCTCTCTGGGCTCCTACCTTAGCTTTTTGAGATAGTGTTTCTCACTGAACCTAGAGGTAACTAGTTCAGTCGGACTGGCTGGCCAGGGAGACCCCATGACCTGCATGTCTCCTTCCCCCAGCTCTGTGATTGCAGATACCAGCTACTGGATCTCACGTGCGTGCTGGGCATCTGAACGCAGTTCCTCATCACTTGCATAAGAAGCACTTTAACCCACTGATCCATGTCCCCAGGACCGGTCAATCCTCCTTAATCAAGGTTTGGTGAAGTGTGCCTTTATCTTGCGTCAACATACAAATCTGGCTAAAGTGCTCTGAAGCTGGAAGCCACCGGCGTAGTCAGTGCCAGCAGGGATTGTACGAACACTGGTGAGATACGCAAAGAGGAAAGCATATGACTGATTCTGCAACCCTTCGGTTTAGCAACATCACTTAAAGGGCATCAAGTATCCCAAAGGAACAAACACACTGAGGGGTCCCTAGAGGACACTGCACCCAGCAATCAGCCAATCTGGGGCAGGATGAGAGAGGTGCACACTGGGGTCCCTAGAGGACACTGCACCCAGAAATCAGCCAATCTGGGGCAGGATGAGAGAGGTGCACACTCGGGGGTCCCTAGAGGACACTGCACCCAGCAATCAGCCAATCCGCGGCAGGATGAGAGAGGTGTTGTTGTCTGAGACACGGTCTGCTATGAGGCCTACATAGCAAAAACTCTGTATCCCCCTGGCTCAACCTCCACCATGCTGAAATTAGAGGCAAATGCACTGCACTCTGTTTAGGCAGTGCTGTTTTAAGAGGTCCCAGACCCTGTCATGACAGAATTAATAAAATCCTCATGCTTTTGCATCGGCTGTAGTGTGTGAGATGGTCTCTGGGGGCGACTCCTTCTTGGTGTTTGGACACTAGAGTCCAACATTTGGTTCCCTGACCGGGAATAGAGTCGCTCCCAGACACACTCTAGACCCAGTTGGAGGTATAAAGAAAAGAGCTCAAGCCGGGCGATGGTGGCACACGCCTTTAATCCCAGCACTTGGGAGGCAGAGACAGGTGGATCTCTGTGAGTTCGAGACCAGCCTGGTCTACAGAGCTAGTTCCGGGACAGGCTCCAAAGCCACAGAGAAACCCTGTC
>NC_022022.1:3135247-3136352 GCF_000317375.1 Microtus ochrogaster
CCCCTCCCCAAGCCCTTTGTCTTCTCTCTTTCCTGTACAGGAGCAAAAGAAACCCAGAATCCAGGCACCTCTGGTTCTTCCTGATATCCAGCCGAGCATGACAGACTTCTCCCTCCTCCTCCCCCAGAGGAAGCACTTCGTTCCTGAGGAGCCCCCGTTGGTCGGGCCCTAGCCCTGAAAACTTCAGTACTCAGCATCTACGCTGGGACAGGGGAAGGATGAGAGTGACTTCCCAAGCATTTCCCCTTCGCTCCGTAGCAGGCCAATTACAATACTGCCTTTTTCTGCTTCTAATCTTTACTTACAACCCTTTCTTCTCTTGGGACTTTCAGGCCGTGACCGGGCTTATAGAATCTGTTCTGGTTATTCATCAGCCCACTTGATAAGCCAGCAGCTCTTACAGGTGCTCCTAACCACAGAGGAAAAAAGAATGTCCCAGGAGCTGACAGCAGGCCAACCCAATCACCGGACAAGATAGAGGATGGGACTTCAGTACTCCAGCTGGTAGGGAGCAGCTCCGTCTTTATTGCCAAAGTCCAATTGGCGGGTCTAAAAAAAAAGGAGGGGGGTTGCAAAGCACCCCACTAATTTGCTACAGACCCCAGAGTTCAGGACAGGTAAAAAGGATAAATAAAACCAGATTAGCCTTTGGAATCTGGCACTAGAGACTGGGTACAGCTCCTTCCCCTAGCCCTGTTCTGTGTACGAAACACCCCGTCTCAGCTTGGACTAACCCCCTATGAGATCCAATATGGGGGACGGGGACCCCCCTCTTAGTTTCCTAAGGCCCCTCATGACCCAGTTGCTCACAAACCCAATCTGCAGGCGCTGTTGAAGGCTCTCCAGATCTCCGAGCCCAGGCATAGAGACCCCTGGCCACCCTGACACCTGGAAATCTCGCATTCTTTCCAGAATTGACACCTGGGGTATATCCGGAGAGACATGAGAAAAACTGCAGCACCCCACAGCCAGAACAGCAGCTGCCCGCTCATACCTGCAATCCACGCCTCCTCAAGCCCTTGCTTTGATACCCCTGCCCTCACCCCTGATTTCTGTCAACTAGTGGCAGAGCTAGCCTCCTGGGATATCCGAGATACATATCCCC
>NC_022022.1:3136893-3137569 GCF_000317375.1 Microtus ochrogaster
GACATCTCCCCCACTTGTCTCCCAGGGGCGAGCAGCGGGACTGGCTCCATGGGTGTCGGAAAGGACTTGGGGCATGAGATGGTATTTAAAACCAACTACTATCTGACCAGAGCCTGCTGCTGCCGGCCAGACTAGACCCTCCCTAAAGGGGCCCTAGCTATCCCTGCTGCTGTCCGCTGGACTAAGCTACTCTCCCTGCTTCTTTGCTGGCACCTCCCAACACCAGCCCGGGCACCAGGAAATCTCACACCCGTTCCAGGTTGGCGATTCTTTGTATGTTAGGAGACACCAGTCCCAGAACCTTAAACCTCGTTGGAAGGGACCCTACACCTACTACCCTCAAAGTGGACGGTATTACAGCCTGCCTGCATCTCACATCAAGCCTGCACCTCCACAGGACGACCCAGGACCATCCAAATGAAAGTTTCAGAGTACCCAAAATCCTCTCAAGGAGGTCTGATTCTGCCAGGCTTGCTGATCTTTGCCCTGATGTTTATACTTCAGGACTTAACCTGGACCCTGACTAACTTTGAGACTGGGCAAGCCTTAAGGCTAGCCACTGGAGTTCATCCCCTGGATATCTGGTTCCTCCAGATAACTTTTGACCTGTGTGTTTTATACTGAGCAAACCCCTGGAAACTTTTATCCTGTATGCAAATATTCTGAATGATATATT
>NC_022022.1:3137669-3138463 GCF_000317375.1 Microtus ochrogaster
CTAAAGTATTTTATTGTGCTGCCTGAGGATGTAAAACCAAAGTCAATGTCTCCTGGTTGAGGGTTAACAAAAAGGACTTAGTCTCTTTCACCCGTACCACACCAAAAAAAAGTCTAAAATCACAATCATTTTCACAAAAAAAAAAAAAAAAAACAAACCAAAAAAAAAAAAAAAAAGAAGAGCTAACCGGTTAACAGGCAATATTTAGGGTTTATGGTTGTATGATCCAGGAAGAAAAGACATAGGGATTCTGTTCACCCTGTGAGTTGTTGTAATACCTCCAATGATCATAGTACTAGGGCCCAACCCGGTATTGCCTGACCAGGGCCAGTTAGCCCCTGCCGAGGTAGCCCCCCTTGCCAGGGCTTTAGGCCCCACTCCTAGTGCTAAGAACCCTTCTGCAACCCCTGCTTCACTGCTGGCAAGCTCTAATACAGGCCAGCGACTGTTTAATCTGGTAGTGGGAGCCTTTTCTTTGCTAAATAGTACTGACCCCAGCTTGACACAATCTTGCTGGCTATGCTTGTCAGCAGGACCTCCCTATTATGAGGGAATAGCCTCATCTGGCAGTTTCAACAATATCACCTCTCATACGTCCTGTAATTGGGGACAAACCTAACTCTCCCAAGTCCCAGGACAACAAACCTGATGCCTTCTTTTGATCTATGATGGGCCTACAACACTGATTTGTTAATCTCTGTGTACAGATCCAATTGGTCCTCCAAATTTACTAATATCTCAAGATTGAGATATTTGACCAAATAAGAGGAGGGAATGTAAGACTTTAAGACAAT
>NC_022022.1:3141561-3142235 GCF_000317375.1 Microtus ochrogaster
GTCCCCTGGGAAATGGGATCAAAATGACCTCTTACCTCATCTGATCTGGCAACAGCTCTCCAGTCAATTATTGGTGATAGCCCTTTCAAATAAGCCAATCAGAATAGTCAAAGAACAACCCCCCTTGCTTCTGTGGCCCCTTTAAAAGTAGACTGTACCCGCTATTCTAGGTCCCTCGGCTTCCCGAATGCTGGGGGACCCTGTCATGACAGAATTAATAAAATCCTCATGCTTTTGCATTGCTGCGGTGTGTGAGATGGTCTCTGGGGGCGACTCCTTCTCGGTGTTTGGACGCTAGAGTCCAACAGTTCCTAATGACAATGCAGTATAAAGATTAATATTACTCAAAAAACCCACAAATACCCTCACTCAACCAACCAGATTTAAACAGAATACAACCAGGTTGTAGCCACACTGAGTTCATTAAGTGAAAAACACTTCCCTTCTCCTGATTTCTTTCTCTCTGTCCCTTCTCTCTGAGGCCTCAAGAGGGAGAAGAGCTGTGAAAATCTGAATCAGCTATAAAACCAAAAACTTAAAGCATCTGGGCTGTTTCTTTTTTGTTATTGTTATTTGTTTGTTTGTTTGTTTTTCGAGACAAGGTTTCTCTGTAGCTTTGGTGTCTGTCCTGGAACTAGCTCTTGTAGACCAGGCTGGCCTCGAACTCACAGAGA
>NC_022022.1:3142859-3147188 GCF_000317375.1 Microtus ochrogaster
CAAAAAAAAAAAAAACCCAAAGCATATAAAGAATGTGATTGGAATCATACATTATTTTGGTTTGGCTTTGGTTCTGCAATTCTTTTACTGCTTATGCATTAATTATCCATCTAAGCTGCAGCTGTGCAGGTGGATGACTTTGAACTCTGATCCTGAGACTACAGGCAGTGCGAACCTCTACCTAGTGAGCTACATCACCAGCTTCACCAGCTCAAGAAACTGCTTTGATAGACGATGTGTTTTCTCTTTGACGTTTAGTTAATTCATTCTTTGATAATTTTATAGATTTATATACTACATTTGATAATTTCTACTGTTACCTTCTCTTGCTCCTCTTCCCCACCACCTAAACCTTTTCATCTAGTCTCCCTTCTACATTCATGTCTTGTGTTTATGTATGTTTATGGCAAGTTCATATGCGACCTGTTGAATTTAATTAGAGCTGTTTACACATTGGTGGGCAATAATTTACCAGGACATTGACAACTTACTAGCAAGAAATGTCTCCCCTCACCTAACAACCAGTAACTACCAGTAGCTCCTCAGGGAGGAGTGGGCCTCATGAGCCTTTTCTCTCAACATGACGGTGTTGACAGATGCAATTTCATCTGGTGTGACTCTTGCGTTGCTCTCTACGGTACAGTTCACACCACTGTACCATTCACAAGCTGGGCAAGGGCCTGGAGATTGAAAAAAAACCACAAGAGACCTGGGTCATTCGAAAGGAGATAAGCTAATGCACTTTATTCAAGCTTAGGAAAAACCTTATATACCTAGCTGCTGCACAATGGAATTCCCCCTAGGCAGGTGGGAAATTACCACGCCCAAGATGGAGTAAACACAGGCCCTATAGCTAACCACCAGGAGGGCAGAGGGAGCACGGGAACAAACAGGATGTTAGCTGGAAAATGCAACAAGATGTCTGGCCAGAAACTGTCCTCAACATGCACCCCAGGAGGAGGAGTAGACCCATGGGCCCTACAATCTGGGTCCTAGGCAGGTGATCACAGTCAATCTGGAGCCACAAGTTCGGTCATCTTACCATGTTCCAAACACAGGCTTCCTCCCTGGCCTCTGGCTTGCACATCCTCTGAAGCTCATCTTCCACAGCGTCCACTGAATCGTGGAGGGGGATACGGGGTCACTTTTAGGACTGATTACTAAACAGTTAGGCTCAGCGCTTGAATCAGTCATGAGTCTGCAGTAACCACAAACCACTGCAAAATGAGCCTTCTTCTTCCAATGCTGAGAGGCACCAAATGTTGGGCTAGAAGTCCAAACATCAGGGAGGAGTTGCTTCAGACACCACTCACATAACCACAATTGATGCAAAAGCAAGAGGATTTTTATTCTGTCATGACAGGGCCCTTCAGGTTTGGGATATGAAGTCCCTCTGATAGCTGTTACAGTCCATCTTTTAAAGCAAAAAGCCACAGACACAAGGGGGGGGGAACTGTAGGTTGTTTTCCAACTTATTGGATAGGCTTATTCAAAGGGTTACTAGTAGTGATTGGTCTCTTCCAGGGCAGGAGAATAGTTGTGTGATTGGGTAGATAAGGGAAGCATCTGTGGGCCTTCCTGACCTTGGTCCAGTGACTAAATCAATACATCAGGAACTGAGTCAACATCTGTGGGTTGTCTTTGCCTCAATTCCCAGAATCGAGTTATGTTTGAAGATTATTCACAAGGACACAGGAGGATAAGCAGTCCAGCATGTATGTGTGGGGGAGACTGTTCCTTTTGTAAACTGCTAACATTCTAAGTTTAGCACATGTGCCAACCACAGATATCCTGTTCTCCTAAGCAAATGGGATGTTCTCATGGGAATAGGCCAGCTGCAGGTCCTGAGGGGGTCCTGAGGGTCTTTCACAACCTGCGAACATGAACATGCTTAAGTAGTTTGATGGGCACAACGTGTCTATTTAACAGAACAACGGTAGTAACGTCCATGCTAGGACCTCTGATGGCTTTAGTTGCAGGATTCTGACCAGGTTTGCAGCACCAAGCATAAATTCCCTCCTGAGGAACATGTTTCAAGTTTAATCAGAGAGCAATCAGCTCATAATAGTCTATCACCAGTGAACGCACTGTGCCTGGTGCTTTGGTTGTGCAGTACATAGGATCTCATAAATGGGTAAAACTTCAAACTTTTTTAAGTGAGTATAAATGTTTGCCTGCATGTATGTGTGTATACCATACATACATATATATGTGTGCTTAGATTTTCCAGAGGTCAGAAGAAGACAGTGTCGGATTCCCCAGAAACAAACTTATAGATAGTTGTCACTTGCCATATGGGTGCTGGGAATCAAACTCAGTTTCTTTTCAAGAGCAATAATGCTCTTTACAACTGAGCCAATTTTTGATAACTCTCCCAACCCCCATCAGTCTACATAGCATCTTTCAACACCATGAAAGACAGCCAGCAAGGAAGAGTCTTCCATTTCAGTTCCAGAGAGACTATTCTGTGTCCTGTAAACTAAGGCATTGCCAGTGATGGGTTCTCACCATCTAGGTCTGGTGGGTAATCAAATTTAGCCATGTTAAACTAAGTTTTAATAATTGATCTCTGGGTGTACATGATTTTTCAAGAACTAAGAATGACAGTATAGTAAGCAGTGATTAGAACAAAGACAATATTATGTTAATTAATGCCCTTTGAGTTAAGATGACATAATTTGTAATGATCTCTTCTGTCTCTTTAAGAGACAATCCATGCCCACTCCCTCCCCTGTCTACTGAAGGCAGGCTGATCTTCAGTTTCCAGCCTGAGTTTCTTCCCTTTTCCATCTCCCTCTCCCCACTTCTACCCTTCCCCCTTCTGTTTCTCCCTTCTCTCCTCTTCTCTCTCTCTCTCTTCTGCTCTTCTCCCCTTTTTTCCCCCTCCATAACCCACTGAATAAATATCCAACCTCACTCTGCATGGCGTGCCTATCCATGTCTCTGTCTCCTGCCCTCCAGCCACATGTCTCCCTGCCCTAGACCAGCCACCACTCGGGGACCTGCAGCTGTCCCTGCCTGGGACTGGCTGCTCTCAGGGCCTACTTCCTGCCACCACATGGCCTGCTGCCACTGCTTGGGGACCTGCAGCATTTCTGCTGCCTGCCACCTCCGGAATCCTGCAACATTTTTTGTAATCCATTTCAGTAATCAGGCCTAGGGAGATGGTTCCGTGGCTAAGAACACGTGTTGCTCATCCAGGGGAACTAAGTTGGGGTTTCCAGCACCTTGGTTGGATGACTGTGAGCTTCACAGGGGATATGATTTACTCTTTTGGTTTCCATGGACACCAAACAACCATGGCATACACATAAGTAAAAATAGAAATAAGCCAGACAGCTGGGTAGTGCATGGCAGTGGTGGCGCACACCTTTAATTCTAGCACTCAGGAGGCAGAGGCAGGCAGATCTCTATAGACCACCCTGGTCTATAGAGTGAGTTTCAGTACAGTCAGGGCTACAGAGAAACCAACCCTGTCTCGAAAAATCAAATAAATAAATAAAACTTTTAAAAAAATCTTCGAAAATTAAAAAAAAAGTAACATTGAAACCAGGCACATTGGTGTAAGCCTTTAATCCCAGCACTCAATAGACACAGGCAAGAGGATCTCCATGAATTCACGGCCAGCCAGAATGACACAATGAGATCCTGTTGTGAAAAAAGAAAAATTCCATAAATTATCTGCAATAGGTATCCTAGGAGTTAGAAGGAAACTTAGGGAGGGATACAGAATTGGAACACTGAGGACTCTTTATTCTTGTTGTTGAGATGGTGTCTCACTGTGTAGTTCCAGCTGACCTAGAACTTGCTAATAGACCATGTTGGCCTTGAACTCACGGAGATCCACCTGACTCTGCCTCCTGAGTGCTGGAATCGAAGGTGTGCACCACCTTGCCTGGCTTGTAAATAAACCTTGATCATCGTTTTCAGCCGTTGGTCCCTTTAGTTTCCACACTGCTGCTGAGGAATAGCAGGCACACACAAGCACAAACCAAAGAACTTGTTTATGTTCTTATTTTCTAGAAATATGGCAAGTCTGAAGCTCTCCCTGAGGAGGGAGCTGTGTCTGGGGGACAGTAAGAGGTGTGTGTCCTCATGGAAGAGGCCAGCCCGTCCAGCGCTATCGACGTGGACAAAGGCTTTGCCGTTGCCTTTGTCGTCCTCCTGATTCTCTTTCTAACGGTGATGGTTTATCGGTGTGTAAAGCTGGTGCAGAACCCCTATGAGGCGAGCTCCACAACCACAGACCCATCTCTGAGCTGAAGTACCATAAAACCTGTCAGACTCCTCTCACAAGAGATCTGGAATCCCCACAACCACAGACCCATC
>NC_022022.1:3147463-3150721 GCF_000317375.1 Microtus ochrogaster
TCCTCTCACAAGAGATCTGGAATCCCCACAACCACAGACCCATCTCTGAGCTGAAGTACCATAAAACCTGGTAGACTCCTCTCACAAGAGATCTGTAATCATTTGGGTATTTTTAGCAGGGTCTTAGGCTGCCGGGGATGGCCTTGAACCCCTAACTCTCCTGTCTCTACCTCCTAAGAATTGAGACTACAGAGAATGCTCTGTCACAGGATTTGAGACGTTTTATTTGACGTGGTATATGATCCAGACTTCTCTTACCTCCACATTTTCAACCTTCCTATCTGATGTCCAGTGATAAGCTCCCGAGAGTCAAGAATCTCAGCAGAGAGAAAACATGGGCCCTTTCTTCTTGCTCATTTTTAGGGAATTTGAATTTATTGGCTAGGCTAAGGTCATGAGTTTCAATTGTCCCATACCTAATGTCTCTGTGATAGGACAGTGGATCTTAATGATGTAATGTACCATGAAGCTTTGCTCAAGGCCCTGCTGAAACTAGACGCTGACCTGGAGGTGATCAAATTGATTTGTCCCCTATAAATATAAAGTAAGCAGAAATGGTTAGCATCTGACAAGACCTCCTCAGGGTGTCCAATCTGTTTGCTTCTCCAGAGGGCAGCACTCTGGGGTACAGGTGGTCTAATTTGCCTGGAGCAAGGCCCCCCTCTCTGTCAGTCCAAGTTCCCTCATCTAAAGTAGCATGACCTGGCTGAGTAGAGTGGAGCGACCAAAGGTTTCAAACCTTAGTCCCTGAATACTAGGATACGATCTGACTTGGGAAAAGTCCATGAAGAATAAAGACTTGTAAAGCAGATGAAGTGGTTCACACCAACAATACCTGCCCTGGAAAGCCCGAGGGAGGAGATTGTCCTGAGCTCTTCGCTTGGGTCATATAGTGATTTCAAAGCAAGCCTGGGCCTCAGGAGCCAGAAGGTTGGGGGAAGACACCATCAAGATAAAGATGATGGCAGAGATTAGAGTCATGCAGCCACAGCCAAAAACCAGCAGAAGCTGGAAGAGAGAAGGAAGGATTCTTTCCTGGAGCCTTTGGTGGCATGGCCTCCCCAACAACGTGGGTGTGGACTTCTTCATGTGATGGGAGACAAACGGCCAAGGAGCCATGTCACTGCGGATCTCTGCTCCCAAGAGCTGTTGGAAAATACTCTTCTGTCTCTTTACACCACCAAGTATGGTCATTTGTTGTGACAATCCCAGGAAACTGATTGACAATACTATCATTGCTTTCCAGAGACTTTTTGATCATTTTGTTTTCTAGACAGGGTTTCTCTGTGTGGCTCTGGCTGTCCTGGAACTCACTCTGTAGACCAAGCCGGACGCAAACTCACAGAGATTCACCTGCCTCTGCATCCTGAGCGCTGTGAGATTAAAGCTTTGTGCCACCACACCAGACTATCCAGAGACCTTTTCCAGAAAGGAAATTGGGGCTGGAGAGGTGACTCAAAGGTTAAGAGCACTGTCTGCTCTTCAGAGGTCCTGAGTTCATTTCCCAGAGACCACGTGGTGGCTCACAACCATCTGTAATGAGATATGGTGCCCTCTTCTGGTCTGCAGGTAAACATGCAGACAGAACACTGTATACACAATTACTAAAATAAATATTTTTAAAAAAAAATCAAGAAAGGAGATCACAAGCCTCCACTGTCCAAAGTCTGAAGTTAAAGAAGCATAAAGAGTGGGTTATCAGCCTACTGACAAGAGATGTCATGAGGGAATTCACTAGAAAGAAAGGGGACATCTTGTCTGCTGAAGTTCAAGAAGAGTTACCATAAAGAAGATTGGCTCTGGGACCGGAGAGATGGCTCAGTGGTTAAGAGCATTGCTTGTTCTTCCAAAAGTCCTGAGTTCAATTCCCAGCAACCACATAGTGGTTCACAACCATCTGTAATGAGGTCTGGTGCCCTCTTCTGGCCTGCAGACATACACACAGACAGAATATTGTATACATAATAAATAAATATTTAAAAAAAAAAGAAGATTGGCTCTGTTGTGTGCAGTGGTGGCGCATGCCTTTAATCCCAGCACTGGGGAAGCAGAGACAGGCGGATCTCTGTGAGTTCATAGCCAGCCTGCTCTACAGAGCTAGTTCCAGGACAGCCAGGGATGTTACACAGAGAAACCCTGTTTCAAAAAAAAAAATCAGGGCTGGAGAGATGGCTCAGAGGTTAAGGGCATTGCCTGGTCTACAAAAGGTCCTGAGTTCAATTCCCAGCAACCACATGGTGGCTCGCAACCATATGTAATGGGGTTTGGTGCCCTCTTCTGGCCTGCAGGCATAGACACAGACAGAATATTGTATACATAATAAATAAATATAAAAAAATCAATACATAATAAATAAATATAAAAAATCAAAATGCAAAAACAAACCAACAGAAACAAGAAGATTGACTCTATGGTGGTAGTAATGGAGAATGAAAACTGTCAGGTCTGGCCACACCCATCAACTAGTCTAGACAAAGTAGGCTACCCTGTGAGCGTGGATTGAGAGCCATCATCTTTGAATGTTAGTTCAGTGTGTCACCTGGGCTCAGGCAGGATATTAACCAGCAAGCAGTCATCTCGGAGGGTGTGTGGGTCCATGGAGCTGTGTGGGCCAGGCGTGCCACTGCATCAGGCAGCCTGCTACCTGCCAGGACTCATCCACCTGTCCATCAAAAACAGCCAGAAAAAAAAACGTGCTGGGCGGTGGTGGCGCACACCTTTAATTCCAGCCCTTGGGAGGCAGGTGGATCTCTATGAGTTCCAGGACAGCTAGTGCTACACAGAGAAACCCTGTCTCGAAAAACAAAAACAAAAACCCAAACTAAAACAGAACAACAACAACACATTGTGTCTAGTGTGGTGACTGTAATCTAGCTCAGAACCTGGGAGCCAGAGGCAGGAAGATTTGAAGTTCAAGCCAGCTTGGGATACCAGAGTTCCTCTTTCAAGAAAAGTCAAAGCATTGTAGCTATAGATTTTTTTCTTTCCTTGATTTTTCCTAAGCAATGTAGCAACAGACTAGACACATAGGCCCGCTGTTGTATTTATTAGCTATTACAAGTGATTCAGAGATAATCTGGGGTCTGTAAGAAAGCTAGGCTGGAGAGCTGACTTAGTGGCTTAAAGTGCTTGCTGCTTTTCCAGAGGACCCAAATTAGCACACTTGATGGTATATCCACAGCTACCTCTAACTTCAGCTTCAGAGACTCGGATGCCCTCTCTGACCTCCTCAGCCATGCCCCTACACACACACACACA
>NC_022022.1:3159469-3160260 GCF_000317375.1 Microtus ochrogaster
ACAGGGTTTCTCTTCATAGTGCTGGAACTCTTTACACCAGGCTGGCCTGAAACTCACAGAGATCCGCCTGCCTCTGCCTCCTAATGCTGGGATTAAAGGCGTGCACCACCACCTAGCATGAAAATACTCTTTTTGTTTTGTTTTGTTTTGTTTTTAGACAGGGTTTCTCTGTGCAACTTTGGAATAGAAATACTTTTTAATCTTAAAAAATGACTATGAGAAGAGAGTGGAAGCCGGGCATTGGAGGTGCACGCCGTTAACCCTAGCACTGGGAGGTGGAGCCAGGAGGATCTGAACTGCATCTACAGGAAAAGCGGCGCTGGAGTGAGCACATGTAATTCCAGCACTGAAGAGGTAGAGAGAGGAAGAGCCTTTGGGCTAAAGTGAGCCAAACCAATGAGTTTCACGGTCAGGGAGAGAGCTTGTTAGAAAAAAAGTAAGGTAGAAAGGAGCAGAGGCAGATACATGGTGCTGCCCTCTGACCTCCTCACATGTAAAAAAAAGGTGTACTACCAAACACACACATAAACATATACACAAACACACATATTAAAAAATAAAGCACATAGGAAATTGTATACAGATATGTGCAAACAGCATGCTATTTTACATGAGAGACAAGCACATGTGAATTTTATTATACATGGGAGCCTTGGAACACATTGCCCCTAGACACTTGGAGTAACCACTGTCCCCTTAGACACTCGGAGTAACCACTGTCCCCTTAGACACTCGGAGTAACCACTGTCCCCTTAGACACTCACAGTAACCACTGTCCCCTTAGACACTCG
>NC_022022.1:3160487-3163184 GCF_000317375.1 Microtus ochrogaster
TTTAATCCCAGCACTCGGGAGGCAGAGGCAGGCAGATCTCTGTGAGTTCGAGACCAGCCTGGTCTACAAGAGCTAGTTCCAGGACAGGCTCCAGAACCACAGAGAGACCCTGTCTCGAAAAACCAAAAAAAAAAAATCTGCATTATATTTATTAATTCACTGTGTGTGTTTTTGTGTAAGAGGGTGGTTGTTGGAGGTTTCTCTTCTGCCCGCTATTTCCCAAATAACCACTCTAAGGGTGGTAGTAATTATAATTGCTAGGCCAATGGCTCAGGCTATCTCTAACATATAAATTAACCCATTTCTAATAATCTGTGTTTTGCCACATGCCCCGTTACTGACCACCAATGCTCTGGCATCTTCCTCCTCCAGCAGCTGCTCCTCGACTCTGCCTTCTTTCTCCCTGTATTCAGTTTGGATTTCCCGCCTACCTATATTCTGCCCTGCCAGAGCCCAAGTAACTTTATTCTTCAACCTATAAAAGCAACACACATTCGCAGTGTACAGAAGGACGTTCCACATTAGAGACACAGAGAGAGAGAGAGACAGAGAGAGAGAGAGAGAGAGAGACAGAGACAGAGACAGAGAGAGACAGAGAGAGATAGAGAGAGATAGAGAGAGAGTCAGAGAGACAGAGAGAGACAGAGAGACAGAGAGAGACAGAGAGAGTCAGAGACAGAGAGAGTCAGAGACAGAGAGAGAGAGATGGTCTGCAAAAGTTGAAGCTTCTGTCTTTCAATCATGTAAATCCCAGGGAATAAACTCATTAGGTTGAACGTAAGACATGAAGAGAGTTTGTCTACGGGCTTCATAAAGATGCGTTGTGATTTCTTCAAGGGGTGGTCAGGTCTGACCTGGCTTTCAGCTCGGACTCAGTTATCCTCCTACCTCAGCTTCCCAAGTCCTGGGGCCACAGGAATGTTCCAACGTGTCTGAAAGAATATGAAGGATTTTGACTACAGTGGTGCCGGTCACACTGACAGGCAAAGGGAACTGTTCCACTATAATAGCTTAACAAGTGACAGGACTGCTCAGATGCCTCCCCCACTCCTGTTTCTTTGGTGTGCAAACTCAGGAATTTTCACATGCAAGGCATGTCTTTAGCATTGAGCTATACCCTGACCCTCCCTCCCCACACTGCAAAACGCTTTCTGTCAGTGCAAAGGCAAAAGTCCTAGCTCAGTGGTTAAGAGCACTTGCTGCCTTTGCGTAGTTCTGTTTGCAGTACCCACAGGGCAGCACACAGCTGTCTGTAACCACAGCTCCAGAGAATCCAATGCCTGTGGTCCCTGCAGACATTTGCACTCATGTGCGCCTGGTACACATGATCAAAAATAATAAAAATAAATCCTTTTCTTGTTTTGTTTTTTTGAGATAGGGTCTCACTATGTAGCTGTCCTGAAATTCATTATGTAGACCAGACTTACCTTGAACTCTGCCTCCCTAGTGCTGGAATTAAAAGTATTTGACACCACACCCAATTCATAAAACAAATCTTAAAATATCAAATAACATTTGAAGTTTATGTTTCAGATTTTATTTCATGTGTATTTCAATGAATCTTATTGGTGTTTTGCCAGCATGTATGTCTGTGCACCACCTGTGTGCCTGGTGCCAGCTAGGGTCAGAAGAGGGAATTAGATCCCCTAGAACTGGAGTTACAATTGCCAAGTGGGTGCTGGGAACTGATCCCGGGTTCCCTGTCAGGTGCTCTTAATCTTTTGAGCTCCAAAGAAAAAATTGTAAAAGAACTCATAGGCTGAGGTCAGGTAACGCAGGTAAGAATGACTCCTTGGTTAAGAAATCGTTATAATTGTTCTGTTAGTTATTATTGCTAATCTGTGCTAATTTACAACTTATTTACCATAGGCACATGTCTTAGCTTCTTGTGCTGTTGCTGTGATAAAAACACTCTGATCAAAACAATTTAAGGGACAAGGCAGTTATGTCAGCTCTAAGATTAATGCACACAGTCTGTCACCGCAGTGGGGAAAGACCAGCAGCAGGAGCCTGAAGCAACTATTTACATTCTATTCACAGAAGGGAGCAGTAGCTTAAAGCTGGCTAGTGCTCCGCTTGATTTCTCTACTCTTGCCTAGTCCAGGATTTCCTGAATAGAGAATGGTACCACCCACAGTGGGTGGGTCCACTCACCCCAACGAGCGCCAACAAGATTATCCTAACTCTGTCAAGTTGACAAATAACACTAGTTTTCATTGTATGTGCAAAATTGTTGACGTTTCAGACTGCTATGAGTAGCAGGGGAGCAGTCTAGGAAGATTTTACACACACACACACACACACACACACACTGACAAAAGAATATACTGAACCACATTGCATGGAAACACACACAACTCTAGTCACACACTGTTGTAGGGAGCATGGGGCCCCTTTGTTCCATCCCACCTGGCTAGCTTAACCCCCGAAATAATCACACAGAAATTGTATTAATTAAATTACTGCCTGCCCCATTATCTCTAGCCTCTTATTGGCTAACTCTCACATCTTGATATAACCCAAGATGTGATTTATCTCACATCTTGATATTATTATTATTAATAATAATAATAATAATAATAATAATCTAATAATAATAATAGCACCATGAGGTTGTGGCTTACTGGGAAAGATTCTGATGGAGGAAGGTCATTGGTTAAAAGATAAAGAAACTGCCTTGGCCCATTTTATTGGTTA
>NC_022022.1:3163653-3169241 GCF_000317375.1 Microtus ochrogaster
AAAAAAAAAAAGAATACAGTTTCCGTGTAATTATTTCGGGGCATAAGCTAGCCATGTGGGTGGCCAGGTGCCGGGGACGCAGCCCCGCCACTCCTATTACTACAAGATTCTAACCAGCGTCAGTCTTGGGCAAGTGCTTTATGGCATCTGCCACACTGCCCTTCTTCCCAGAATTCAGTTTGGTCTACTCCACCTATCTAAGTTCTGCCCTATCAAAAGGCCAAGGCAGTTTCTTTATTAAACCAATGAAAGCAACACATAGATAGAAGGACCGCCTACACCAATACACTGTTAGTATAGATTAAAAATTGTCTCTCTTTTTGACTCTAAGAAAACAGGGGTCCTTCCTTCCTTCCTTCCTTCCTCTTCCTCTTCTTCTTTTGGCTCAGTTTTTGCTTTGGGGGCCAAGTCTCACTGTGTAACTCTGGCTGGCCCAGAACTCACTCTGTAAACTGAGATGACCTCCAATCTCTAGTGCTCCCCCTCCCTTCGCCTCTGGAGGGGAGGGATCAGGAGTGAGCTGCCATGGCCAAACTTTTTCTTCAGCTTTAAGTAGCCCTCAGGAGTCTATGGAAATGGGACACAGGAAGCAAAGCCTTCCATGGAAAATAAAACACAGAACATTTATAAAAAAAAACAAAGATGCCCCACGTTGGTAGTGCAAGCCTTTAATCCCAGCACTCAGAGGGAGAGGCAGCCAGATCTGAGTTTAAGGCCATCCTGGTTTACAAAGTGAATTCTAGGACAGCCTGGGCTACACAGAAAAATCCTGTCTTTAGACCAGGCTGGCCTTGAACTCACAGAGATCCTCCTCCCTAGTGCTGCAGTGCTGGGATTAAAGATGTGTGTCACCTCATCTGGTTTTTTGCTTTGTTTTGTTTGGAAAATGGTCTCCTGTACCCTTCCCATGAACACCTGCTACTCCTGCCTCCACTTCCCAAGTGCTCTGTGCCTGGTTTTAAGATGTGCAAGAAACATCTTAAGATGTGGAGAAACAAAGCTTTGTTTACAGTAGGCAAGCACTCTACCAACCGAGCTACATCTCCATCCTGTTATTATATCCTGAAGATTATTCATGTCAATATTTAATGCATCTTTCTGTGAGCATGTATTAAGGTGCACTTTGGGGGGGGGGCGAGGAGTGTGGAAGACAACCTGTGCTGTTATCCTCAGAACACATCTTTCTGTGAGCATGTATTAAGGTGCACTTTGTGTGTGGAGGCGGAGGAGTGTGGAAGACAACCTGTGCTGTTATCCTCAGAACACAATCCACCACCTCTGACACAGCCCTACCACACTACCCTGATCTCACCAGTTAGGCTAGGCTGCACGGCCACCAGCTCCAGGAGCCCACCTGTTTCCACCTCTCTACACTGAGGGTATAAAGAAGTGCAGCCCTACATAGATAGCATTTTATCTGGTGTGCTAGCTAGTGTCTGTCAGCTCGACACAAACTAGCACCATCTAGAACCTCTAGTAGAAAATGCCTCCATTTTATTGGCCTGTGGACAACCCTGTAAGGCATTTTCCTGATCAGTGATGTGGGAGGGGTTCCCTGTCACAGTGCATTGACAAACAATAATAACAAATACAATCCAGGCCTTGGGGGAGGTTCTCTGTGTCCCTTTTTTACTTTTACACAGCTGAGCAATTCAGGCTTCTAAGGACAGTGATGAAATCTTGATGTGGGATTTCATTGGTTAATTAATAAAGAAACTGCTTGGCCTGATAGGTTAGAATTTAGATAGGCAGAGTAGACAGAACAGAATGCTGGGAGGAGGAGGAAGTGAGCTCAGATGCCATGCCTCCTCTCTCCAGGGCAGACGCGATGAAGCAAGCTGCCAGGTCAGACATGCTGAATCTTTCCCGGTAAGACTGGTGCTACACAGATTACTAAATATGGGTTAGGCAAGATATGAGAGCCAAGA
Organism: Microtus ochrogaster; assembly: GCF_000317375.1. Classification (NCBI taxonomy): domain Eukaryota; kingdom Metazoa; phylum Chordata; class Mammalia; order Rodentia; family Cricetidae; genus Microtus; species Microtus ochrogaster. The sequence goes on from NC_022022.1 coordinate 3,165,582, forward strand.
AGAGGCTAGAGCTAATGGGCCAAGCAGTGTTTAAAAGAATACAATTTGTGTGTTGTTATTTCGGGGCATAAGCTAGCCAGGCGGCTGGGAGCCAGGTGGCAGGAATGCAGCCCACTGCTCCTACTGCAAAATCTGACTTGAATATGATGCTCCAAATGTCATCTTGTTTCTCTCCAGCCCCTTTACTTCTATAATCTTGGAAAAATGGAGGAATTTAACCAATGAAAACATAATCATACCAATATCAGATGAAGTGGACCTGCCTTTAATCCCAGGACTTGGGAGGCAGAGGCAGATGGATCTCTGTGAATTTGAAGACAGCCTGGTCCACACACAGAGTTCCAGAACAGCCAGGCCTACACAGAGAGACCTTGTCTTAAAAAATCAAAAAATAAAAGACATAAAAAAATAAAAAAAGAAAGGGGCTAGAGAGATAACTTGGTGGTTAAAAGCACTGGCTGGTCTTTCAGGGGGTCCTGAGTTCAATTCCCAGCAACAATAGGCTGACTCACAACCATCTATAATAAATTGACACCCTCTTCTACTTGTCTGTCATGCAGGCATACATGCAAATAGAGCACTCATATGCATGAATAATTTAACAAGTAAGTAACTGAGGTTAGGAGGGACTGAAAAAGACACCTGACTCTGATGTCAGGCCTCCGCACACATGTGCATACTTGTACATGTACAACATGCACATATCCACACACAAAAGGAAAATGTCTGTCTAGGCAGAAGAGAAGGGATATTCTAGGTAATAGACTGTGAAGATTAAAGGGAATGAGAGATAAAGAGACTGGAGAAAGCACCAACTGGTGGTGGAGATTTCCTGTCCTGCAGCTGTTCTCAAATCATCACACACAAGCTTATATTTATTACAAATGCTCAGCCAATAGCTCAGGTTTGTCACTAACTAGCTCTTACTACTTAGCCCATTTCTATTAATCTATGTGCTGCCCCAAGACTCATGGCTTTTACCTCTATCCCATTTTGGGTGTCCAACTCATTCTCCATCTGGCAGGCCAATCCTCTGATTCTGCCCTTCCTCATGCCCTCATTCTCAGTTTGACTTTCCAGCTTAACTTTATCCTGTTCAGCTATTGGCCAGTCAGTTTGTTTATTAAACCAATCACAGCAGCAAATCTTCAGTGTACAAAAGGATTTTCCACAGCATTCCTCCATATTGTTGGGGCATCCAACTCTGGCCTACAAGCCAAGCATATCTTGATCTGTGAGTCCATTCTGTGTGCTGTGATTACCATTAATGAATAAATAAACTGCTTGGCCTGTTGATAGAACAGAACTTAAGTAGGCAGGGAAGATGGAACTAAATGCTGGGAGAAAGGAAGGTGGAAAGAGGGATGCCATGGAGCTGCCAGAGACAGACGTGATGAAACGTTGCTGGTTGGCCATGACCTCATCATGATATACAGATTAATAGTGTTAAGTTGGGAACACAGCCCCAGCCCCTGGCATCAATCCCAGCTCCCCTGGCCTGGGAGTTGTATTGGTCTGGACTCCAAATCCCAGCATACCAGGTCCTAACCCCCCCTTGTGGAGGTCAGGACCACCCCCTCAGGATATTTAAGTGGGCTCCCGCAGTAGAAAAGCATGGTTCTGGGTTTGCATGGGCTCCCTGCTTTTCTGTCTTCCTGCCATGTGCTCGGCCACCTGAGAGTGTCATTCTTAATAAAACAATGAGCATTTTGATTTGGTTTGATTTGACCTAATTGGATTTCTTGTGCCAGTGGAGCTGCCTCTTTCTTATTATTTTTACTTAACAAATAGAAATGGGTTAAATTAATATAAGAGTTAGCCAATAAGAAGCTAGAGCCAATAGGCCAAGCATTGTTTTAATTAATATAATTTCTGTGTGGTTATTTTGGTTCTGGGTGGCTGGGATGACCAAGCAACTGCCTCCTACAAATTGTCACCCACATGGCCAACTAAATCCACATAAACCTGAGATGACTTGAAAAGGAATTCTAGACAAAAAAAAATACAGAGTTTAACACAGCTTCATGCTGTTTGCTGGTGGCATGCTGCAGCTCCTTTAAGAGAGGCTTTCCTGACTCAGCCTTAGCAGGAAAAAAAGCGTGCCATTTTGAAATGCCGGCTTTCTGGGTTACGCTGCCAGTGTGACTTCTGCCTCTTTCAGGCAGGAGGTCCGGCTACAGAGCATTTGAATGGGGTTTGTGAGCAGCATGCTGCAACATGCTTGATGGCAATGTGGAACAGCTTTGTGCCTGGAACTGGGGCAGTGTGCATGGCTCAGAGGTGCAAGCAGGTCTGCCTTGCTGACTGTGCAAAGAGAGCAGGCAGTACCATATATACCATAGTAATAGCTCAGCTTGAGTTTTAGACTGTGCAGAGCAAGCAGATAGTACCGTATATGCCCTACTAATGGCACAATTTAAGTTTTTAAGAAGTGGTTAGCATTTTAGAAAAAGCGCTCCTGGACAGTAAATAATTATAGATATGCAATAAAGACAAATCCAGATGAGTCACAGTGTTGGATAAATATACATAGGCTTGGGAGAGAGAAGAAAAAGAATATAGAGATTTATAAAAAAGAAGTAAATGGTTTATAAAAACAAAACAAAGTTTTTAAAGAGACAGAGTACAGATAGTCATAGACTAAAGGGAGTAAAGAAAAATAAGCCGGGGACTGGAGAGATGGCTCAGTGGTTAAGAGCATTGTCTGCTCTTCCAAAGGTCCTGAGTTCAATTCCCAGCAACCACATGGTGGCTCACAACCATCTGTAATGAGGTCTGGTGCCCTCTTCTGGCCTGCAGGCATACACACAGACAGAATATTGTATACATAATAAATAAATAAATATTAAAAAAAAAGAAAAATAAGCCAAGTAAAGATGGACTATAACCGGGTGGTGGTGGCACACGCCTTTAATCCCAGCACTCGGGAGGCAGAGGCAGGCAGATCTCTGTGAGTTCGAGACCAGCCTGGTCTACAAGAGCTAGTTCCAGGACAGGCTCCAAAGCCACAGAGAAACCCTGTCTTGAAAAACCAAATAAATAAATAAATAAGGACTATATACAGAGAGTCTATATTTTGTATATTATTGTGTTTTCTTTGAACTTTTTGATGGTGAAAGAGCTAAGAAGAGAGACATTTCATTGTATGGGCTGCTAAACTAAACCAGCATGTATATTATAAAGGTATCATGACTTCCAAATTTGAGTCTAAAATATGTTGCTTTGGAAAAGAGGTTCTCCTTTTGTTTGCACAGAAGATGAGAACCTGTGGATTGCTTCCAGACCAATATGGTTTGATAGACCATGTGCCCCTGAAAGGTCACCGTCAACACCCTCAAAAAATTACTTTACCCAACTGCTGATTGAGATGAACGTAGCACACAGGATACACCATGAAAGACCTGATTAACAGTGCCCCCAAACAGCAGGAAGAAGTATGGACAGAACTATGCCCATATTCCCAAATATTGTTTATAATTGTTCTTTTACATTTAAAGGGGGATATGATATAGATATTAATAATTTGCATTGGTATGAATCTTGGTCTCTTGATATAAATTTAAGGTAAATTTGGTTATACTGTATATGTATATGTTGAATTAGGAGCAGCGGAGCTGCATCCCCAGCACCCGGCTGCCTGCATGGCTAGCTTTATACCCA
>NC_022022.1:3171185-3171684 GCF_000317375.1 Microtus ochrogaster
TGCCTCTGATCCTTGCACATTGCAACAGTAGCATGGCGGAGCTGCTTGTGCCTCTGAGCTGTGCCTGAGCCATTGGCACGGTCTCAGAGCAGTCTCCTTTCGATCCCAAGCGGGAACAGAAACATCGAGTCCCATAAAAGCAGTTGAAATGCTTTAAAGCCAGAGTTTGCAGTGGCGGCATAGTCCCAAGAAGCCATAATTTAAAATGACGCAGCTTTTTTTCTGCTGCTGTTGCCGAATCAGGAAATCACTCTACAGCATGCCACCAATAAACAGCAAAAATCTGTGTTAAATTCTCTCTCCCTTATTTTTAAGTCTTCTCAGGTTTTTAAGTGGATTTAGTCCATCACGTAGGGCGCCACTCTGTTGAATTAGGAGTGGCGGGGCTGCGTCCCCAGCACCCGGCTGCCTGCATGGCTAGCTTTATACCCAAAATAATTACACGGAAACTGTATTCTTTTAAACACTGCCTGGCCCCATTAGTTCCAGCCTCTTATTG
>NC_022022.1:3172031-3173466 GCF_000317375.1 Microtus ochrogaster
GTTTGTGTAGTTCATTTAAAAATGTAATATATAATTAAGAAATATAGGTTAATAGATAATCATCTATAATAGTCAAACTTCTAGTCATGTTAGATTTTCTAGATGTATAGAGATATATTTCAGTTAAATAAGTATTCTTCAAATCTTTCAGAGAACTTCAGAATATGGTATTTAAAATGTTTAAGAACTTAGAACTTTTCATGACAGTGAGACATGCATGCTCCTGGCAGCACCAATTACTTCAAGAGGAAGATGGGCATCAAAGAGGCTCCTTATGGAGTGTGCTAGCCATTTGGGCAAGAAACTGCTCTTGCCTGGACTGCTTAACTGGACATGCAGGACCCAAAGAGAAATGAATGTTGAACTTGCCTAAAGATGAGACAGTCCTCTGGGGTTCTTGCTTCATGAGTCTGTGAGACATTCTGCAGGATACAGAAGAAAGTGACTGGCAAACTGCCAATATAGGCAGATCTGTCTAAGATTTCCTGCTTCATGAAAAGTCTGCTGGATACTATGGGCCTGTAGACTGAAGATGGCAATCCCAATGATACAGAAGAACTTTGGATGACTGTCCAGGTAACAAGATGTCTCTGTCAATTCTAGAGTTTTGGAAGTTGTTTACAATGTACTTCCTGTTTACTTAGGTAATATTCTATCCTTCTGGAGTCTTTAATGGAGTTGTTTGTTTGTTTGTTTATTTATGTACACAATATTCTGTCTGTGTGTATGCCTGCAGGCCAGAAGAGGGCACCAGACCCCATTACAGATGATTGTAAGCCACTATGTGGTTGCTGGAAATTGAACTCAGGACCTTTGGAAGAGCAGGCAATGCTCTTAACCTCTGAACCATCTCTCCGGCCCCCTCTTTAATGGAGTTGAAGAATAGATATAGTTTTCCTTGGTTGTGATAAAAGATAAAATAGATATAAATATTATAACTGTAATTCTTGCTTAGTAACTTTTGTTATATGTAATTTTACTATGTTAAAATGAAAATTTTCCTTTTTATTTAAACAGAAATGAGGATGTGATGTGTGAGTTCCCTCTGTGTGCTTGATTACCATTAATGAGTAAAAAAAACTGCCTTGGCCTGCTGATAGGGAAGAACTTAGGTAGGCAGGGAAGACAGAACTGAATGCTGGGAGAAATGAGGGCAGAGAAGGATGCCATGGAGTCGCCGGAGATAGGTGTGATAAAACTCTGCTGGTAGGCCATGACCTCGTGGTGATATAAAGATTAATAGAAATGGGTTAAATTAATATAAGAAATAGCCAATAAGAAACTAGAGCTAAGCTGGGTGATGGTGGCACACACCTTTAATCCCAGCACTTGGGAGGCAGAGGCAAGTGGATCTCTGTGAGTTCAAGGCCAGCCTGGTCTACAAGAGCTAGTTCCAGGACAGGTTCCGAAACTACAGAGAAACCCTGTCTCGACA
>NC_022022.1:3173648-3181616 GCF_000317375.1 Microtus ochrogaster
AGAAGAAGAAGAAGAAGAAGAAGAAGAAGAAGAAGAAGAAGAAGAAGAAGAAGAAGAAGAAGAAGAAGGAGGAGCACTAATAGGCCAAGCAGTGTTTTAATTAATATAGTCTGTGTGGTTATTTTGGTTCTGGTTGGCCTGAATGACCAAGCAATATCTACCATTTTCTTTCAAACCACCACACATGCATATACCCAAACACAGAAATACATGTTTTCAGAGAAATATATTCTATATGGACATCTCAAAGGGCATGGTGGCTCCATCTTTTGTTCTCATTTCCACCATGTCCAGGCTCCCACAGCTGTCAGTATTCAGGCAAAATGTTTAATCGTGCCAGGTGCTAGCATTTCCAGGGTCCCACAGCTGCGCATACACCATCAGCACTCAGGCAAATTGTCACGTCACCCTAGGGTCCTAAGCCCTACATAATCTACACTGACGCAGAGCATGGCCATGCCATCTATCCATGTGTGGCTTGGCTTCATAAGCCCCTGTATGCTTGCACTGGACACCTTTAAAAAGCAGGCATGCTTGCCACATGTTCTCTCTCTCTCCACGCTTCTTTCGAACAGGCCTGTACACCCACCTCTTTCCTTTCTCTTTATTAATAAAACTTTTAAAGTGTGTTACCTTGTATATGTTGTGGTCCATTCTCACGCACAGTAATGTCATTGGTGCTGACACTTACTAGGCTCTCCTGCCCCTCCCCACGGGGCCGGAACCATGGACCAAATCACCTATCTGCCAGGCCACTGGATCACTTTGTACAATACTGGCTACTTCAGTTGGTAAGTGTGTACCTTTCTAGTTGGTGTAAGCACTTTCCTGAACCCATGGGAGTAACAGTTATATTCCAGCACCCTTCTGGTGTTCTTGGAAATGGGAGTGACCCCAACCACGGACTTCAAGGCAATGGCAGACTCCTTTTGCTGACAATCATCTCCAGCAATTCCCCACAACTAAGGACTGAGGCCTTGTTTTTATCTCCAACCTTGTCCCTTGCTTCTTGTCCCTCGGGCTTCTCAGCCCCAGCCCCTGCTCTCTGTCTGACGGGACTTGGAGCAGCCAGAGTCATTTAACTTGGTGCTCACCTAAACTCCAGTATGCCTGAGATTAAGAAAGCCATTGAATCTCGTTTGTTTTTCTCTGACTCAGTCATGGGGAATAAGTCTTCTAGCCAGATAAGCCCGACATCTCCCCTGGGATGTCTTTTAAAAACCCTCAAACCTCTAAGTTTTATGCCCTACTTAAAGACTCCTACGCTTATTCACCTTTGCTCTAAGAAATGGCCCAAGCATCCCTTAGATAACAAAGCGGCCACCCAACAGCTCGTTAGATCCTGACATTGTACAGGAACTTTCTAGTTCTGTCAGTGAATGGGCAGATGGGAAGACTTCCCTTCCATTCAAGCCTTTGTCTGTCTTAGTTCCAACCCCACCTCCTTGCCTCCTGTTCACCGTTCACCTGTTCCCAGCTGTGCCAGAGGAACTGCCCACTACTATTCTGAACCCCGCAAACAAACCCCCACCTTTCCAACCTCAGCAGACAACTGCTCCTTCAGCTTCTCCAGCCCCTCTCTTCTCTCCAACAACTCTTCCTTTGGCTCTTCTGGCTCCTTCCTCCTCTTTGGTACTGGGCTGCTCCAACCATCCAATTCTAGCACCCACTTTCACTCTGCCTGTCATGCGTTCTTGTGCCACTAAGGGACCCCACCCTGACCAAACCAATCTGGCCACAGTTCTCCCTTTCAAGAGGTAACAGGAGTGAATGGACTTGCTAAGGCACGCATCCCTTTCTCACTGGTAGAACTCTCAGATGGAAAACAAACTGGGTTCTTGTATGTCTAATTCTACCTCTTTCATAAAAATAATTTCAATATATTACTTAATCTTATACTATCACCTTTCATTATATATAAAATGTATATATATTGTGTGTGTGTGTATATATATATATATATATATATATATCCTAACTAGCAACCACGTTCTGAGGAGTACAGGTGAGTTTGGGAACAGGCCAGAATACATGCAGATGAACTTCACCAAACTGCTATAGCCCGTTCCTCTGGGGCTGAGGCAGTCCCCAATCAAGACCCAATTGAAACCCTGATCTAGCTAGGGGTCAGTTTACAACCTGCCTCCTGGCAGGTCTCCATAAGGCTTCTCTCAAGCCAATAATCTTTAGGGCACCATTCAGGACAGACAAGAAAATCTATCTCAATTCCTAGATTCCTTCACAAAGGCCCTATAACAATATACTAACCTAGATCGTCAAAGTCCAGACAGCAGACAGCTCCTTATGACCCGTTTCCTTTCCCAGTGCTTCCCCAACATTAGAGCAAGCTTAAGTGTTTGAAGAGACGGTCCCTGACCCCACAGACAGAAATATTAATGCTGACTTTTAAGTTGTACCGTAGAAAATATGAGAAAGCCCATAAACAAAAATACCAAATGCTGACCAAGGCCATCCAAATGGCCTCGGCAACTCCTTAGTGTCCCTTGCCTCCTGGAGCTTGAGGACTACTGGGTCCCTGCTTCAAATGTGGTCAAAATGGTCACTGGGCCTGGACTTGTCCCAATCCTCACATTGGGTGATTGCACTTCATGGCATGGGAACATCAAACACAGACCACTCTCCAACCGACCCTCTAGGTCTGGCCATGGTCAACTAAGGATGCCTGAGGATCCCTTGACATGTCCACTCTCATCTCTAACAGGGAGCCATGGGTATACATGATGGTATCAGGGTGGTCCATCTCCTTTATCCTGGACACTGGATACTTGGTACTGAGGGAGTTTTGTGACCCACATCTTCTTCTTGTTTCTGTATTGTTGGGGTAGGGGGCAGCCTTACCTACTCCATCAGACCCCACCCCCACCACTCAATTGCATTTTCAGGGGTATTCCTCTCCCTCGGTCATCTTTGGTCATGCCAACCTGCCCTGTACCTCTTATGGGAAGAGATTTTTTTTTAGCTAAAGTGGGAGTTTCTATTTCCTTTGCTCCTTCCATTCACTTGACCCCAGGCTCGCCAGCAGCTCCTCTCCTCCTCCTCGTAGCCTCCCACCCTACCAGCTCCAACGTGTCATTTCCTTTGCCAGCCTCTCAGGTGGACCCCCAAGTCTGGGACACCCAAAACCCCTCTGTTGCTAGACACCATTCCCCTATCACCATCCAATTACAGGATCCTACCAGGTATGTTACCCAAGCTCAAAACTCGCTTTTACTCCAGAGCCTTAGCGGACTTAAACTTATCATCTCTGACCTTCTAAGAAAAAAGCTACTTTGCCCCACTTCTTCTCCTTTGAACACTCTTATACTTGCAATTTAAGCTAATGAAACCTACCACGTGGTTCAAGACCTCCAGCTCCTTAACTCTACAGTGGTCCCCCTATATCCTGTGGTATCTGACCTTTACTCACTTCTTATCCCTTCAGTAACCTCCCACTTCTCAGTTCTAGATCTCAAGGATGCTTCCTCTATCCCTTTCGGCTCTCAGTCTCAAATATCTTCGCTTTTACCTGGACTGGTACTGACACTCGCCTCTCCACACAGCTCACTTGGACCGTCCTACCCCAGGGATTCAGGGACAGACAGCACCTATTTGGTCAGCTTTAGCTCCTGATCTACTCTCACTGTCTCTCCCTAAGTCTAAACTCATACAGTATGTAGATGATATTCTGCTTTGCAGTCCATTGTTACAAATTAACCAGACTAGCACCTCTGCTCTTCTAAATTTCTTGTCCAGCTGGAGATAGAGAGTCTCACCTTCCAAGGTCCAACTGTCCACCCCTCAGATCACTTACTTGGGTCTAACCATTACCCCAACCCACAAAGCTATTACCTTGGACAGAAAGTACATAATCATCTCTTGCTGTCCTCTCTACCAAGGAGGAGATCTTATCATTTCTAGGAATAGCTAGCTTCTTAAAATTCTGGATTGTTGTAAGGAGGATGAGGGCCTGCTTGTTCATCCTGGCTGCCCAGCTAGCTTAGCCCCAAAATAACCACACAAAAATTGTATTAATTAAATCACTGCATGGCCCAGTAGCTCTAGTTTCTTATTGGCTAACTCTTAAATATTAGTTTAAGCCATTTCTATTAATCTGCATATCACCACGAGGTCATGGCCTACCAGCAAGATTCTAACCAGTATCGTCTCAGCAGAGGATCCATGGCTTCTCTCTGACTCTGTTTTCTTCCTCCCAGAATTCAGTTCTGCCTTCTCCGCCTACCTAAGGTCTGCCCTATTAAGGGCCCAAAGCAGTTTCCTTATTAACCAATGAAAGTAACACATAAACAGAAGAACCTTATACACTACTGGATCCCCTCTTTTTCTCTCCTTGCTAGCCCCTTATAGGAGGTAGTTCTAGGTTCTCCACATGGACCCCTCCCCCTGTCCCATTACTAAGCCCTTTCAGAGGCTCCAACAGGCCCTTATCCAGTTCCAGCTCCCAAACCTAACTCTCTCCTTGTCCCTCTATGTAACAGAAAAGGAAGGATATGTCCTTGGGGTCCTAGGACATCAGTTAGGACTTTCCTTTGCACCTGTAGCACACCTGTCAAAGAAGCTAGATCTGACCACTCAGGGCTGGGCACCCTGCATACATGCTTTAACAGCTGTTGAGTTTCTCATTCATGAATCAAAGAAACTAACCTTTGAGTCACAGGCCACCATATTCTCCCACCTGTCCCATCTCTTAACCTATATAGGCTTGCAAACCTTACCTCCTTCCTGAGTTCTTTCCCTCCAAGTGGCACTAGTGGAAGGTGCCACGCTCACTTTCCAATCTTGCCCACCCCTCAATATCTCAAATCTTCTCCCTCAACCTAATACTGACTATTCTCCATCTCATTCCTGCATAGAAACCTTAGAGGGAGCCGGGCGGTGGTGGCGCACGCCTTTAATCCCAGCACTTGGGAGGCAGAGGCAGGCGGATCTCTGTGAGTTCGAGACCAGCCTGGTCTACAAGAGCTAGTTCCAGGACAGGCTCCAAAACCACAGAGAAACCCTGTCTCGAAAAACCAAATAAAAAAAAAAGAAACCTTAGAGGGACTACTGCCCCACCCCTCAGACACTCAGGAGGACACATTGCCTCAGGTCACCTATGCCTGGTACACAGATGGCAGCTCCTTTTTACATGAGGGGACCCATAATGGAGGCTATGCTATAGTGTCAGATACTGGGGTGGTTGAAGCATGGGCACTCCCTACCCACATCACCAACCAGCAGGCTGAACTAATAGCTCTTACCCATGCCTTCCAATTAACACAAGGGCAATCCTTAAATGTTTACACAGATTCCAAATATACCTTTCATATCTTGCTATCCAACGCCACCATCTAGAAGGAGTGTGGACTTCTTACAACAAAAGGAGGATCCATAACTGACTCAGGCCAAATCATGGCCATGTTAAACACTGCCATTCTTATCAGACTGACAGCTCCATCCTCTCTGAGGAAAACAACTGAGCTGACAAGGCAGTTAGAATAGCAGCCCTCCAAGGCCCCAGAGTGCCTCACCCACCACAGGGAATCCATACAACTACAACCTATGTCTTCCTAGTCACCCCTGATAAATTCAGAATACGAGAAATGGGTTAAATTAAGATGTAAAAGCTGCCAATAAGAAGTTAGAGCTAATAGACCAAGCAGTAATTTAATTAATACAGTTTTTTTAATGATTTATATATTTTTACTGTCTGTGCATTGGTATTTTGTGAGGGTGTCAGACCCCCTGGAGGTAGAGTTACCAGCAGTTGTAAGCTGCCATGTGGGTGCTGAGAAATGAACCCAGGTCCCCTGGAAGAACCGCCAGTGCTCTTAACCGCTGAGCCATCTCTCCAGCCCCAATTAATACAGTTTTTGTGTGGTTATTTTGGGAGTATGGGCAGCCAGGAAATGAACAAGCAGCCTTCTACAACAAATTGGTGCTCCAATGTGTGCTAGCTAAATCCACCTAAAACCTGGGAGGGCTTGGAAAGGAATTCTAAACACTGAAAAACAAAGTTTAGCCACATTTTCCCCCAAATGGGCTTTGCTTGCTGGAAGCATGTTGCAGCTGCTTTAGGAGAGGTCTTTCTGGTTCAGCAGTAGTAGAAAAATAGCAGCATGATTTGAAATGGTGGCTTCCCAGCCATGGGCTGTGCTGCTAGCATGAACTTTGACTCTTTCAGGAGGCTGAGCATTTAAATGGGGTTTATGAGCAGATTGCTACAACTTGCTTAATGGCAAATATACCTACTATGTGCCTGAAAATGGGGCTGTGAGTATGGCTCATGCTAAACAGACCTTCACCCTCCATTGTTGGATTGACTGGAGCCAAAAGGCAAAGCAGCCTTAGAAGTGCTTAGCATTTTGAGAAGCTCCCCTGGACAGAAAAGAATTACACTACACAATAAGACAGATTCAGACACAACAGAACTCTAAATGAGCCACAGTGTATTTAAAAATCGTACATAGGCTTGGGAGAGAGAAAAAAACAGCAAATGTAATACAAAAGAGGACAGACAGTAATAGATTAAAGGAGTAAAGATAATAAAATAAATATTAAGAAGCAATAGAGTAAAAATAAATAAGCCACATAAAGATGGAATATACACAGAGTCTGGATAATGCATATTATTGTGTTTTCTTTGAATATTTTGACTGTGAAGGAACTAAGTAACAAACATATATACTTTAAAGGTGTCTTGACTTCAGAATATGAGTCTAAGTATATGTTGCTTTGGAAAAGAGGTTCTTCTTTTGTTTCCACTGTAACACGAACAGGGGCCTGCTTGTTGTTGGGGTTTTTGTCCCGCCCAGTACCCCACAACTGTTTAGCCCCAAAGAAAATCACACATAGGTCTCCATAAATTATAAACTGATTGACCCATTAGCTCTAGCCTTTCACTGGCTAACTCTCACAACTTGATTAACCCATTTTTCTGATTTATGTTAGCCATGTGGCTCAGTACCTTTTTCAGTGGGGCAGATCACATCTTGCTGCTTTGGTGGTCTGGGCAGGAGTGGGAGGAATCAACTCCCTCTTTCCCAGGATTCTCCTGTTCTCATTACATCATTTCTACTTCCTGTCTGGTTTTCCCGCCTATACTTCCTGCCTAGCCAATCAGCATTTATTTAAAATATGATTGACAGATTACAGACAATTCTCCCACACCATTCCACAGAAGATGAAGACCTGTGGGATCCTTCCAGACTATTGTGGTTCAATGGACCAAGACCCCCTGAAAGGTGACCTTGAACACCCCTCAAAAAATTACTTCACCCAATAAACAGCAGGAAGCAGTTTAGAGAGAACTACATGCGGCGACCTTCTCGACCAGCGAGAAAGAACGACCACCACACGAGGATTCTTCTCAGATCACGCTTTAATTGGAGTGTCTCTCGGTTGAGGGAGAGCAGGAAGCGAGGGGCCTGAGAGCACTAAAGCACCTGCTTATATAGGGAGTAGGCACACGGGTCGCCCTGTGATTGGTTGCCACTATCAACTGACACCAGACTGCATCAGGATAGGCCCAAGGACCCTTATCCACCGCACATGCGGGAAGCGGGGAACACGCAGCTCCCAAAGGCATAGCCAAATATGAAGTTATTTATTTCCAACAAGACAGGATGTCGGAGCCATCTTGTAATGGCGATCCTGTCCAGCTCCCTGCAACTACACACATATTCCCAAATATTGTTTATAAATGTTTGTTTACCTTTAAAGGGGAATGTGCTATAGAGATTTGCATTGGTATTGAAATTATTGACACAAATTTAAGGTCAATTTTGTAATACTATACACACACACGTATATTTCTGCTCTTGATTAAAGTATTGTGTTTGTACAGCTCATTTAAAAATGTAATGTATAGCCAGGCGGTGGTGGCACATGCCTTTAATCCCAGCACTCGGGAGGCAGAGGCAGGTGGATCTCTGGGAGTTCGAGGCCAGCCTGGTCTACAAGAGCTAGTTC
>NC_022022.1:3181813-3190655 GCF_000317375.1 Microtus ochrogaster
ATGTTTAAGAACTTAGGACTTTTCATGATAGTGAGACACATCTGCTCCTAGCAGCATCAATCTACTTCAAGAGGATGATGGGCATTGAAGAGGCTTCTCATGGAGTTTGTTAGGGATATGGGAAAGAAACTGCTCTTACCTGGACTGCTTGATGATATGCTATAAAAACTAGACATGCAGGACCCACAGAAAAATGACTACTGAACTTGCCTAAAGGTGAGACAGTCCTTCAGAGTTCCTGCTTCATGAAAGAGTCTGCCAAACATTCTGCAGAATACAGAAGAAAGTGACAGACAAACTGCCAATATAGGTAGACCTGTCTTTAAAATTTCCTGCTTCATGGAAAAGTCTGCTTGATATTATGGGCCTGTGGGCTGAAGATGGATGCCCCAATAGTACAGAAGAACTTTGGGTGACTGTCCAGGTATTGAGATGTCTCTGTCAATTCTAGAGTTTTGAAAGTTGCTTACAATGTACTTCCTGTTTACTTGGGTAATATTATATCCTTCTGAAGTCATTGATGGAGTTGAAGAATTTATAGTTATAATTATAGTTTTCCTTAGTTATGATAAAAGATAAAGTAGATATAAATATTGTAACTGTAATTCTTGCTTGATAACTTTTTTATTTAATTTTAATAAGTTGAAGTTAAAACCTTTCTTTTTATTTAAACAGAAAAGGGGAAATGATGTGGGATTCCCCTCTGTATGCTGTGAATATCATTGATTAATAAAGAAACTGCTTTGGACCAATAACAAGGCAGAACTTAGCTAGGCAGGGAAAACTAAACTGAATGCTGGGAGAAAGAAGGAGGAGTCAGAGAGAAGCCTTGGAGCTGCCACCAAGACAGATGCAGGATGGAACCTTGCCATGTGGTAAAATAAAATTATGGAAATGGGTTAAATTCAGATGTAAAAGCTAACCAATAAGAAGTTAAAGCTAATAGGCCAAGCATTGATTTAATTAATACAGTTTCTGTATGGTTATTTAGGGAGTCTGGGCAGCCAGAAAATGAATAAATGGCCTCCTACTATGCACCCCCGACCCCTGACAAACTGTCTGACCTACACCAGCTCTTTCATCCTAATAGTCAGAGTCCGTCTCTTTTGTCAAGGCTCACCTCCAGCTCACCTGAGGGCTTAAAAACTGTTAATGCCTCTTGAAAATCTGTCAAATCAGACCACAATTCAAATATTGTAGCTTCTATCTTCCTACCCACCAGGCAAGGGGCTCCCTTCTGGGGACTGACTGGGAACTTGATTTTACTCACATGGCCACAGTTAGGTTAAATATCTCCTGGTCCTAGTAGATACATTCAGGCTGGTTAAAAGCATTTCTGGCCTCAGAGCCCAGACAGTCTCTGACCTCATTCTCTGGGAGATTATTCCCCGATTTGAGATTCTTGTCTCTCTCCAGTCTGACAATGGCTCTGAATTCACCTCCCAGATTCCCCAAACCTTACCTAAAGCTCTCAACATTTCCTGGCATTTTCATGTCCCATACCATCCTCAGTCCTCAGGGAAGGTAAAACTAACTAACTGCTCCTTAAAAATACTCTTGTTGAGGGGTTGGAGAGATGGTTCTGGAAGAGCACTGGCTGCTCTTCCAGAGGTCCTGAGTTCAATTCCCAGCAACTACATGGTGGCTCACAATCATCTGTAATGAGATCTGGCGCCCTCTTCTGGCGTGCAGGCATAAGAGGCAGAATGTTGTATACAAAAGAAATAAATCTTTACCAAATTACCTGGTGTGGGGTGGGGTGGGGTGGGATGGGGTGGGGTGGGATGGGGTGGGGGTGCTTCTCTGACACCACTGGAGCTTGCAGAGGGAGGAAGGGGAGAAACTAGCTTTTAAAAGAAATACTCTTGTTAAGATGTCACAGGAACTTCTCCTTGCCTGGGGAAAGCTTTTGCCTCTGGCTCTTTTCAAGCTCTGAGCTCTCCCCAAATGGCCCCTTTCCATCTTGCCCTTAGTGGCCACTTCTGAGCCCTGGTCTCTCACATGAACCTTTAGCTCTCCCTGATCACCTCCTCATCGCATTACTGCATCACTCATGTTCCCTCCTATGGGACTTTACTGACTGTTAGGAATATTTCCTAATGCAAGCTCCCTGTCAACACAAAACTCCCAATCAAGCCAAATCAAAACAAGCCAAATTAAAAAAAAAATCCAGGTTTAATGGGAGTTCTGTGCTCTCGGGTGGCCCCGAGAAGCTGTGAATGAGACCACCAGGAGAAGGAAAAGGGATCACGTGTTCCTCTTTTGGGAGCTCATTTAAATACCCTGGGGAAAGTGGTCCTGACCCCACCCCCAAGGAGCGGTCAGGACCTGGCCTGCTGGGATTTGGAGTCCAGACCAGGCCTGGGGGGCTGGGATAGATGTGGGAGGTTGGGGCCTTCGCTCCCAACTTGACATTGACTACTCCCCACCTTGGTCATGTGCTACTGAGGTTTATGGGGGTGCCAGCCCCCTAAACCTCCCAGGATCCAGAAGGAATGCTATAACAAGCAAAAGCTGACTAAAAGGGATCTGCGGGGCCGTGAAGCACCCTGGCATATCTGACAAGGGTAAATAGAGAAAGGGCTGTGATTTCTAAGAGGGGGAAAGGGAG
This sequence comes from Microtus ochrogaster, assembly GCF_000317375.1. Taxonomy (NCBI): domain Eukaryota; kingdom Metazoa; phylum Chordata; class Mammalia; order Rodentia; family Cricetidae; genus Microtus; species Microtus ochrogaster. The sequence goes on from NC_022022.1 coordinate 3,184,425, forward strand.
TTTGTGTGTTAGCTACATTTGTATGATTAGTGTAAGCATCCAGGCACGCCTTGGTCCTGTCCCTTGGGAACCTGGCACAGTGTGTCACCCCTCTGCACGTGGAAAACAGTGCCCTGGCTCTCTATGCAAGTGCAAAGGTCGCTTTAAGAGACAAGTCTCTCCTACTCCTGTTCCCTTCTTTGTGCCTTTTCTCTGTGGAGGCAGGTCTCTCCCTCCCTCCCTCTTTCTCTCTCCCCCTCTCCCTTCCAGCCTCTCTCTCTCTCTCTCTCTCTCTCTCTCTCTGTCTCTATCTCTCTGTCTCTGTCTCTGTCTCTCTCTCTTTCCCCTTTACCCTTCTCTCAATAAACTCCTCACCTAAGCTCTGTCTGCATGGCTTATCTGTCTCCTGCCTGCTGTGAGGCCTCTGGCTCTCACCTGCCAAGATCTCTCTCACACTGCATATCTAACAGTTAAGCTACAAGTTTGTACTTAGTAAGTGTAGAAAAAAGAAGGAAGAAAAATGCAGAAGGTACACTTTCTAAGCCCTTCCGTTTCCACAGCATTTGTGGTAGCATGGCATCTGGCCTAAGCTGCGGGAGGGAATTGGGTGGCACTTGGTCCGCATTGGTGTTTTCACCAAATGCTTGCTGATGAAAGGGAATGGAATCTCTTGGCCCTAGAGATAACATCTGAGGTGGCTAGATCAAAGGGGAAACTGTGGTAGTGTAAAATCCACAGCCTGGTACTTCCAGCCTCTAGGCCAATTGTGGCTTTGTTCCCACTGATATCTGAGTAAGAATTTCCTTTCTCTGGGGTCTTTTCTAGAATTCAAGGTACTCAGTATATATTCTCTATATCAAGATTATATGGCCAATGAAAAGTCATCTAGTATAATGGTACATGAGGGAGTTATGCACAATAATTGATTAATACACTGCTGGGGTTTAGGGGACAAGTCCCACTCTGGAGAAAAGAGTGCTATGGCTTTTACAGAAATGACAACTGGGGCTGGCAAGATGGCTCAGCGGTTAAGAGCATTGCCTGCTCTTCCAAAGGTCCTGAGTTCAATTCCCGGCAACCACATGGTGGCTCACAACCATCTGTAATGAGATCTGGTGCCCTCTTCTGGCTTGCAGGCATATATGCAGACAGAATATTGTATACTTAATAAATAAATATTTAAAAAAATAAATGAAAACTAACATGTAGTATGCCAAATTTTGGGGGCTGGAGAGATGGCTCAGTGGTTAAGAGCATTGCCTGCTCTTCCAAAGGTCCTGAGTTCAATTCCTGGCAACCACAGGATGGCTCACAACCATCTGTAATGAGGTCTGGTGCCCTCTTCTGGCCTGCAGGCATACACACAGACAGACTATTGTATACATAATAAATAAATAAATATTTTTTTTTTTTGGTTTTTCGAGACAGGGTTTCTCTGTGGTTTTGGAGCCTGTCCTGGAACTAGCTCTTGTAGACCAGGCTGGTCTCGAACTCACAAAGATCCTCCTGCCTCTGCCTCCCAAGTGCTGGGATTAAAGGCGTGCGCCACCACCGCCCGGCAATAAATATTTTTTAAAAAATAGAAATGACAACAACTACTCAAAAGACAAGTATTCCTGAAGCTTTGCAAATCGGTTTCCTACCTGGAATATTCCCACAAATTAGTCTAAAGATGTGTCAATGGCGTTTTCCACTGTATGGGCCTGTGGACCACAGCAATGTGCCAACCCCTGTCCGTCTCCGATCAACATCAGGGATCAGGTCCTTCTCTCTCCTCCAGACCAATGCCCCTCACCCCTTTCCCCTAATTGGCAGGGCTCCTTTAAGGCAATTCTTGTAGCCCCATCAGCTGTTAAGTTTGAGAGCCTTCCTCATTGGATGAGTTTATCTCAACTCAAACTATTTACTCCCTCACCCCAGGATAATCTCTCCTCATACAATGACTCAAACAGGGCTCTGGCCCCTTACATTCCAAAGGACACTGAGATCAACTGCTTTGTCTCCAAGTCCAGAAGGATAAAGTCTCACCCCATAACTGTAATCGACTCTATTTGATTGGGAACCCCATGTTTTCCTTCCTGACCCCCTCTCCACATTCTCCTGTCTCTACCAAACACACCCTGCTTCATCAATTTCCCTTCTGTTTCTTTAATGACATATTTAAATTTCTAATTAACTTCTCAAGGGCTGTTATAGGGACCACCATTAGCCAGAAAGCCAGAGGCACAAAGACTCTCAGAGATACATTCCAGAGACATTCACACCCCCAGACTCAAAAGGAAAACTCACAAACAGATTCTAATATAACAAGTTTAGTATTAACTGCCCTCAGCAATCAACTACATGTGTCTCCTGGATGTTAAGGTGATACCACGTGATTGAAAAGAAACAGGCACCTCAAGTTTTGTATCAGGTGAAAATTAAAACGTTTAATTGGCAATTCTTCTCTCTCTTGCTATGCGACTGTCTATAAACTTAACCCTAACCAATACAATTCTGATAAGCTGTTAACCCAGCTCTAACAGAGCACTAAACACTCCATTCCACCAATATATGAGCAAAGCCACAAGCTCAGGATTTTCAATTCCCTTTGGTTGTTTCTTAGTATGTCTAAAAACTTACATCTTTTATAAACTTAAAAATTCTTCTAAGTACCATGGAGCCGAATTGGACCCGCCTGAATAGATGAGACACACTGAAGATGAGTATCATCCAACTTTTCCCTTGTCTCAGAACTCCCTTCCCTCATCCTGGTATCCCTGGAGAACCCCCGTTCATCTTGGAATTCTCCTCTATTACCAGGATCTAAGGAAATTTTTCTAAATGTCATCTTCTGCCTTGCCAGCATTTTGTTGGGTCCAATGTCAGCAAGACAATTCCACAGAGCTCAAATAACTGGGAAGACATGACCAACTCAGACAAACCCCCTAGAGATGACCAACACTCAACAAGTCAGATTGAAGCAGTTTCAAGAGACCCAACACCCTCCATTCCCACCAACCTGCTACCCTTAACCCCCCACTTTTTATAATAAACAAAAGGGTGGAATGTTGTCATTTCCATCACATCCAGAGTCCCATGGCAGTCAGCATTCAGGCAAAATAGTTAGTCACCCCAGGTGCTAGCTGTTATGGCTCCAGCCACGCAGCGGTAGTGAACACTTCTGGGTTTGATATGGCCACGCGTACAAACAAGCACTCAGGCAAAACACTTAGCCACCCAGGGACCTTAAAAGGCCTTGTGTGATCTAAGTGTGACAAGGTTGCATCACCTACATATGATGCAGCTACGTAAGCCCTTGCACAAATGTGTGAGCTCCGTCATCTGCGTATGATGTAACTATGTCAACAATGCCTCCCATGTACACGCACTAGGCAGCCTATAAAAGCTGGATACGCCATCTCCAATCTCTCTTTCTCTACATCAACTTCCTCAGGCCTGTGTACATGTGTCTCTCCTCTAATAAACTCTTAAGTGGGTTTTGTTGTGTGCTTCATTTTCAGTCGCGCAAGATAATTTCATTGGTGCTGTGAGACTTGGTAGGCCCTTCCGCCCCTCTCCCAGGGTTGGGACCCGGAATCGGGTTTCTCCACAATAACCCTGTGTTCCATCTGCCTGGGTGTCGATCTCTACACGCACCACTGGTTTAATTCCCCCAAGGAATTGACAGTTGAGGTCCTAGAAACCCTCTGATATTCCTAGAAATGGGGGAATCGCCCCCAACCACAGGTTCACAGCTACAGTTGAGCCCTTCACTGACATTCATCTCTGGTTGCTTCCCATAACTAAAAACGTGACTAGCCCCACCCAGGTGGTCCTCCCGTGGGAGCACTGCACACCCTGAGTGGTGCATTTGCTTTGGGGCCCAAGGTCCCTCGGATTTTTTGTGTCTTTGTTTCTTTGTTTTGCTTTTAGACCACTTGTAAGTGGTCCCTGCTGTGAGAGACCACCCAGGGAGGCCTCTAGCCTTTGGCTTCTGAGTGGCCTGGACTGGAGCCAGTCAGGATTCATTAACACCCCACCTATAGAAAGAAGATGTTCTCCTACAGGCCTCGAGGTGTCGCTGTTTTTGTGGGTTTTCATGGTTTCAACTATGGGAAACAAACCCTCAAAGACCATCAGTCCAACCTCCCCGTCTGGGATGCCTTTTAGAGGCCCTAAAACCACAGGCCTTAATGCCCTACTTACAGATTCCCATGCTTGTCCATCTTTGTTAAAAAAAAAAAAAATGGCCTCGTTACCCTTTAGATAATAATTTAAAGTGGCCACCTAACAGCACCTTTGATCCCAATATTCTATGGGAGTTGACATACAGGCAAATAGAAGGAGTTTCCCTATATCCAAGCCTTTTTCTATCTAAGCTTTAAGTCTAAGCCCTCTGTCCTTGCAAGCTGTTCACCTGCTCACATATTCCTGCCTATGCCATCTAAGCTGGAAGAACACCCCACTTCTGCTCTGGACCCCACTAACGAACCCCCACCTCTCCAACCTCAGTGTGCAGCTACTTCCACTTCTCTGGTGTCAGGCCACGCCAGCTGCCCGGCTCTAGTACCCACCTTTACCCCTCTTCTCATGTGCTCTCGTGCTGCTAAGGAACCCAACCCTGACCAAGCCAAGCCCAGCTACAGTTCTGTTGCAAGAGAGGTGGTGAGTGTAGATGGATTGGTCAGGGTACTCGTCCCCTTCTCCTTCTCAGGACTCTCCCATATAGAACAAAAACTGGGTTCTTATGAGTCCAGTTCTACCTCTTTCATAAAGCTATTCTAATGTATTACCCAGTCTTATAGTCTTACCTTTAATGATCTTTATATGATCCTATCTAATAACCTACTTCCTGAGGAGTGCAGGCCAGAACACATGCAAATGAGGTTCACCCAACTAAAGCAGCACACCCCCCCACACACACAGGGGCAGAGGCAATCCCCATACGGGAGCCACACTGGAATTATAACACCCCCAGGGTTATTTAAAATACCCAGGTGGTATTTTAGCTAGGGACTGGTTTTTGGCTTGCCTTCTGGCAGGTCTCCAAAAGGCTGCCCTCAAGCCAGTAAACTATAATAAACTCTCAGAGGTTGTTGTAATAAGGGCAGCAGGGCTGTGGGCTGCATCCCTGGCACCCGGCCACCCACACGGCTAGCTTTATACCCTAAATAATTACACGGAAACTGTATTCTTTTAAACACTGCTTGACCCATTAGTTCCAGCCTCTTATTGGCTAGCTCTTACATATTAATCTAACCCATTTCTATTAATCTGTGTAGCCCACTAGCTGGCTTACCAGGAAAGATCTTAACCTGCGTCTGCCTGGAGTGGGAGAATCATGGCGACTCCCTGACTGAGCTTCTTTCTCCCAGCATTCTGTTCTGTTTACTCCACCCACCTAAGGGTGGGTCTATCAAATGGGCCTGGGCAGTTTCTTTATTAATAAGAAATCACTCCCACATCAAGAGGTTATTCAGGATACTAAGGAAAATCCTTCTGCATTTTTGGAATGCCTCACTAAAGCTCTGTTACAATATACAAACTTAGATCCAGAAACCAGGGAAGGCAGACAGTTACTCATGACTTATTTTATTTTTTCAGAGCTACCCCGACATTAAGGCTAAATTTAGATGTTTGGAGAAAGGCCCCTTGACCCTTCAGGCAGAAGTCTTAGAGTTGGCTTTTAAGGTGTACCATGCAAGGAATGACAAAGCCCGTAATCATAACTGTCAAATGCTAGGCAGCCACTGCCCCTCAACTGACCAAGGTGACAGACCACTCAGTCCCACCAATTCATGCTGTCCACACTGCTCCCTTGCCTACCAGGGCTTAAGAACTGCCAGGCCCATGTTTCAAATGTGGTGAAACTGGTCACTGGGCCTGAGCATGCCCTAATCCTCATATGGGACCCGTAAGACCTGTCCAAAATGGGAAAGACACTGGGCAGGCATTCCTCCCCAGTCCTGCCCAGACACAGAAGAAGGAAGATGTGACCTACCCTGCCAAAAAAGGTACCGAGCCATGTGGCTAACATAGATAAGAATAATGGGTTAATGTAAGTTACAAGAGTTAATAAGAAGCTTGAGCTAATGGGCCAATCAGTTTATAACTAATGTGAAGGCGTAAGTCACAAACAATGCCACAGCAGTTTGGAATTATGATTAATAGGGTAGTATTTATTTAAAGGGGAAAAGACTTACAGATCACCGTCAGCCCTCTGCGCAACCAGGAAGGGAGTCTAGTCGCCGGCCGAGCAGGAAGTGAAGA
>NC_022022.1:3204077-3206291 GCF_000317375.1 Microtus ochrogaster
AGCATTCTGCTCTGTTTACTCCTCCCTCCTGTTTTAACCTATCAGGGCAAGCAGCTTCTTTATTTAATTAACCAATGACCTTCCTCCATCACCTCTGCGCAACCAGGAAGGGAGTCTAGTCGCCGGCTGAGCAGGAAGTGAAGAGAGAGAGAGAGAAGGAAGTGGCCACTTTTTTAAAGGGAGAGAGACCACGCCCCAATGGGCTGGTATCTCAGCGACTATAGGCTGGAGGAGCAGAAGGACCTCCCGCAACACTAATGTAACTTCTGTGTGATTTTTTGGGACCTAACAACTGCGGGAATCGGGCATGTCAGAAACCCCAACAAACAGGCCCTTATGTTACAAATTGTGCCCATGTAGACAACTGCATCCACATAAAATCTGAGAGAGTTTGGGAAGTAATTCTAGACAGAAAAGAGTAAAGCATGGCTTCTTGGTTGCAGCAATTTCTCAGATCTGCTCTACTTGCTAGAGGCAAGCACTCTCATTTAAGAGAGGCTTCCTGACTCAGGTTTAGCTGCAAAAACCTACAGCTCTTTAAGAGGTCCTGCCACAAAACACTTAAACAGTGTTGATGAAAAGCTGAATGCATGCTTTTTGGTTTTAAGCCATAGCAGGAAAAAAAGCCGTGCTGTTTTCAAATGCCAGATTTCTGGGCCATCCTGCCAGTGCAAACTCTGACTCTTTGAGGCAGGAGATTCGGCTACAGAGAGAGCATTTGAGTGTTGTTTGTGGACACACTGTTGCATATTGCTTGCTGGAAAGGACTGTGAAACACCATAGAGTTGTGGCAATAAACATGGCTCCAGCCAGTACCTCTGCCATGAGCCTGAAATCTCAGAAAGCTAAGGAATGGGCTGGATCCAGCCATCAAAGCCACAGCTTTAATCCTACCTATATTGCTTAGCATATTAAAGACTCATGTGGTCATAAAAAGAGAGATACAGTAAAGATAGATTCAAAGACAAAGAAAACTCTAAATATTTACTGTGTTATAAATAGATGCAGGTTAAAGGTTAAAGTCCTTAAAATAAAAAAGAAAGAAAGAGAGTAGTTGGGTATGGTGGTACACACCTTTAATCCCAAAGCCTGGGAGGCAGAGGCAGAGAGACCTCTGCAAGTTCAAGGTGTGGTGGCACATAACTTTAATCTCAGCACTTGGGAGGCAGAGGCAGGTGGATCTCTGTGAGTTCAAAGACAACCTGATCTACAGAGGGAGTTCCAGGACAGCCAAAGATATACAGAGAACCTGTCACAAAAAGCAAAAAAGTAAAAATACACAGAGAATCTTGATACTGTATGCTATTATACTCTCTTTGAATTGTTTGACTGCTAAGGAAGGAGCAACAGCTGCTAAAAGATATTTGCTTATAAATGCTGCTGAATTAATCCAAGATAGGTATTTTGAAAATACCTTGACTTCAAACTTGAAGTCAAAAGGTATGTTACTTTGGCGTGTAGAACTTTAAGCTGAGGCCTCTCAGCAGTAGTGCACCCCCCGCCCCTGGGAACCAAGGACCTAACAACTACACATGCATGTACTGGAATGTTGGGAACTTTCCGTCTCCCTGAGTCCTTGTGAGTGTTCTTCAAATAGAGCTCCATTCCTGAAATTGGGACAAGATAATCCACAGATGTCCACAGATGTTTTGACTCAGGCCCTGGGAAAGGGGCAAAGTGACCCTCAAATGTTTACTCTTACCTCATCTGATCTGGTAACTGCTCTCCAGCCAATTATTGGTAATAGCCCTTTGAATAAGCCAATCATAATAGTTAAAGAACAATCCCCAAATTCCTCCTTTGTTCCTGTGGCTTTTTGCTTTAAAAGTAGCCTATACCAGCCATTGGGGTCTTTCTGGCTTCTCGAATGCTGAAAGACCCTGTCATGACAGAATTAATAAAATCCTCATGCTTTTACATCAACTGTGGTATGAGAGATGATCTCTTGGGGTGACTCCTCCTGGTAGTTGGACTTCAGGGTCCAACAGGAGAAGAGATTTTGCTTTTGTTTCCACAGAAAATGAGAGGCTGTGGATTCATTCTGAGTTAAGAAAAAAAATCAGGTTTGGTCAAGGAAGACCACCTGAGAAATCTCTGGTAGGAACAGATGGCCTGGATGTCTAAGTTCTATATCCAGAACAGATTCAAGACTGCTGCCTGAGATGATCAAGACTCACAGGGTAGCCGGGCGATGGTGGCGCACGCCTTTAATCC
>NC_022022.1:3206391-3245488 GCF_000317375.1 Microtus ochrogaster
CCAGCCTGGTCTACAGAGCGAGTTCCAGGACAGGCTCCAAAGTCACAGAGAAACCCTGTCTCAAAAAACCAAAAAAAAAAAAAATACTCACAGGGTACTCCAGTTAGGACTTGATCATAATTCTAAATTTTCTTTAGGTCCCCATAAGATTATCAGCACCCCCAACCAGCAGGAAGTAGCCTGGAATACTACGCCCACATTCCCAAAAATGGACTATGGATATTTTCCTTTGTTTAAAAAAAAAGAGGGGAAAATGGTACAGGACAATTCTGTATACTGTCAATTGTGTTTTAAAAAATGCTGATTGGCCAGTAGCCAGAAAGTATAGGTGGGACAAACAGACAGGAAGTAGAGGTGGAGCAATGAGAACAGGAGTATTCTGGGAAGAAGGAAGCTCTTTCCCCAGTACTGTCCAGACACCAAAGAGGCAAGATGTGACCTGCCTCACTGAAAAAGGTACTGAGTCGTGTGACTACCATATACTAGAATAATGGGTTAATATAAGTTATAAGAGTTGATAAGAAGCCTGAGCTAATTGGCCAATCAGTTTATAACTTATGTAGACCTCTGTGTGATTTTCTTTGGGGCTTACTGGCTGTGGGAACTGGGCAGGACAGAAACTCCAACAAGCAAGCCCCATGTTACAGACATCAAACCCAGAAGATTCTCAAGTTGACCTTCTAGGTCTGGCCAATGACTAGTAAAACTGCCTGGACTCCTTTGACCTGACCACAACCATCATCTGTAACAGGGAGCCACGGGTAAAGATCATGGTATCAGGATGGCCCATCTCCTTTCTCTTGGCCACTGAAGCCACATACTTAGTACTGAAGGAATTCTGGGGGCCTACCTCTCCTAGTTTTCCTATAGTTGGGGTAAAGGATAGCCTTATCTACCTCAGCAGACCCCACTACCTAACTGTGTTTTTAGGGGTATTTATCTCACTCATTCATTTTTAGTCATGCCAACCTGCCCAGTACCTCTTATGGGAAGAGACGTTTTTAGCAAAAGTAGGAGCTTCCATTCCATTTGCTCCTTCCATTCACCTTACACCAGGCGTACCAACAGCTCCCCTCCTCCTTCTAGCGTCCCAACCTCCCAGCTCCAACATGTCATTTCCTCTATTAGCCTCTCACTCAGTGGACCCCCAAGAATGGGGCACCCAAAACCCCCTGGTTGATAAACACCATTTGCCCATCATCAAATTACAAGATCTTACTAAGTACATTACCCAAGCTCAACTCTCTCTCTCTCTCTCTCTCTCTCTCTCTCTCTCTCTCTCTCTCTCTTCAGAGCCTTAGGGGACTTAAACCTATCATCTCTGATCATCTAAGAAAAAAGCTACTTCACCCCAACTCTTCTCCTTTTAATACCCCTATACCTGCTGTTAAAAAACCTAATGGAACCTATCGCCTGGTTCAAGGCTCATTAACTCTGCAGTGGTCCCTCTTAATCCTGTAGTGCCTAACCCTTACACACTTCTTTCCACTATCCCTCCAGGAACCTCCCACTTCTCAGTTCTAGATCTCAAGAATGCTTTTTTCTCTATTCTTATCAGCTCTCAATCTCAAAATATCTTTGCCTTCACCTGGACTTACCCTGACACTCACCTCTCCACACAGATCACCTGGACTATCCTTCCCCAGGAATTCCAGCACAGCCCACACCTGTTTGGTCAGACTTCAGCTTCTGATCTGCTCTCACCATCTCTCCCTAAGTCTAAACTCATACAGTATATAGATGATATTTTACTTTGCAGTCCATCCTTAGAGATTAGCAAAACTGATACCTCCACTCTTTTAAATTTCCTATCCACAGAGGGCTATAGAATCTCACCTTCCAAGGTCCAACTGTTTACCTCTCAGGTCATTTACTTGGTTATAAACTATTACCTCCAACCAAAAGGCTATTACCCTAGACAGAAAAAAAGCTAATTCAGTCCCTTGCAGTTCCTTCTACAAAAGAAGAGGTTTTATCATTCTTAGGAATAGCTGGATTCAAGTGTTCCTGGATCCCCTTTTTCTCTCCTCACCTGCCCCTTATACAAGGAAGCTTTTGGGGTGGTAGAGGCACAAGCACTCCCTGCCCATACCACTAATTCGCAGGCTGAATAAATAGCCCTTACCCATGCCTTCCAGTTAGCACAGAAACAATCTTTAAATGTTTACACAGACTCCAAATATGCCTTTCTTATCCTCCTGTCCCATGCAGCCATTTTGAAGGAGTGTGAGCTTCTTATGACAATAAGAGGATCCATAACTAACTCAGATTACATTATGAATAAGTACCTTAAGATTTGCTTCAGGTAAAACATTAAGAGGTCTAATAATTTCCTTTTCTAATAATTCCCCCTTCTTTTCTTCCCTCCTCCCCACTGTCTTCTATTGCAACACTATACTATCATAACAATAAGCTTTTGATATGTCTAAAATTTATTTCTTTTAAAACATTTTTCATAAGCTGCAGGGCACCAAATTGGACCTACCTGAATGGACCAAACTCATCCAAAATAAGTATCATTTAATTCTTTCCTTATCATTCCTGGTCTCAGGAACTCCTGGGAAACTCCCTCTTCCACCTCAAAAAAACAAAAAAAAAAAAACAGGAAAATCCCCTCCATCTTCCATCTTGGGACTCTCCTCCCTCAATCACCAGGATCTAAATTTTTTTCCAGACATAATCTTCTGCCTTGCCAGCATCTTGCGAGGTCCAAGCTGCAAGCCAGCCAGTTCCACAGAGCCCAAAAAACACAGAAGTAATCAGCTACTCCAGGACGTGGTCAAGCACCTCAACTCTCCAATACCCACAAAATCAGCAGGAAGCAGTCTCCCCCCTTCACAGGCAGGTGGATCTTTCACTTCCAGTCTGAGTCTCCCCTTTTTGTCTCTCTCCCAAAAAGGTAGCTGCTACCAGGGCTCCTCTCCTCTTCCCCCCATCCTATTCTCTCCTTATCCTCCCTCTTCCCTTCCATAGCCCACTAAATAAATATACAACATCACTCTGCATGCTATGCCTATCCATCTGTCTCTCCTCCTAGGACTATCTGTCCCACCAAGGTCTCTCATCCACCACGAGGCTCCCTGCTTGGAATCTGCTGGCCCTCATGGTCCGCAGGCCACTCAGGGGCTCCCTGCCTGGTGACCTGACATTGTCTCATGCCCACTGCCCACTGCCACCACTTGGGGACCTGCACCGTTTTATTTTTACCATTACACTAGCCATGATAAGTTCAATGGAAGCCTGAGTTTCAGTAGTTTACCGTGAAGCAATACCTGGTTGCAAGAAGGACCACAAACTGAGATTACCCAGGTGTTAGGAATTTTTCCTAATGCAAGCTCTCTGCTGACGCAAAAATCCCAATCAAGCCAAATCACAACAAGCCAAATTAAGAAATATCCAGGTTTAATGGGATTCCTGTGCCCTCAGGTGGCCCCAAGGGGAAACCAGTGCAATTATCTGTTCTGTCTTTTTAAGAGACAAGCCATGCCCACTCCCTCCCCTGTATGCTGAGACAGGCTGATCTTTAGCTTCCAACTTGAGTTCCTTCCCTTTTCTATCTCCCTCTTGAAGAGGCAGCTTCTGCCTCTCCCCACTTCTCCCCTTTCCCCTTCTGTCTCTCCCTCCTTCCCTTTCCCCCTTCTTTCTCTCTCTCTCTCTCTCTCTCTCTGTCTCTCTGTCTGACCCTCTCTCTGCTTTTCTCCTTTCCCCCCTTTCCTTCCATAACCCACTTAATAAATATCCAACCTCACTCTGCATGGTGTGCCTATCCATGTCTCTGTTGTCCACTGCAGTGTGTCTCCCTGCCCAGGACGAGCCACAGCTCAGGGACCTGCAGCCATCCCTGCCTGTGCCTGGGACTGACTGCTCTCGGGACCCCATGCAATCTGCTTGCTGCCACATGGCTTGCTGCCTGCCACTGCCAGAATCCTCAGCATTTTAAATTTTTCCATTATATTTGGTGCTGTGACTCGGATAGGCTCTCGAGCCCTGAGTTCCTCTCCTGGAGTCAGGATCCTGAACTAGGTTTTTTTTTTTCCACAACAACCACGTGATTTCTACAGCATGATTTCTACTCACACCACTGGCTTCGATTGGTGAGTTTTTCCCATTCTGGTCAGCTTTAATAATTTCTCTGAACCCTGAGGAATTGACCGGTGAGCTTCCAGCAATCTTCTGTTGTTCCTAGAAACACAAACAGTTGAGCCCTTCACTGACATTCCTCTCTGGATTGCTTCCCTTAGCTAAAATCATGACCGGACTGACCTGGGGTCAGTCCTCCCATGCTAGCACTGTACACTCTGTGTGGTGCATTCAACTGGGGGCCCAGGGTCCCTCAGTTTTTTTTTCTCTTCTTTTTCTTTTTCTTTTCTTTTCTTCACTCCCCCCCCCAGACCATTAAAGGCTGCTGGCCTCTCTGGCTTCAAAGTCGCCCCAACCAAATCCAGTCAGGTTGTAACACCCCACGGGGGGGGGGGCAGAGGATGCTCTCCCATGGGTCCTGCAGGGTTCACTCCAATTTACACCTCACCTATAGGGGGAGATGTCTCATTATAGGCCTTGTGGTGTCGCTGTTTCACGGGTTTTCACAGTTCCAGCTGTGGGTAGCAAGTCATCCATGTCTATCCCCCCTTGGAATGGATGCCTTTTAGAGGCCCTAAAACCACAGGCCTTAATGCCATACTTCTTCAGCGCCTACCCTCACTTTGTCGGTGTCCAGCCAGCTCCACTTTTATGGGAGATTTCTAACTACTGTCAGTGCACAGGCAAAAGGAAAGAGTTTTCTCAAACTGTCCCTGCCACTACTGCTAACAAGATTGGTCAGATGCACAAGGCAGCTTTTTTCTTTTTTTCAGTTCCAGCCTTTTGCTCCCCTCTGAGGCTTGTGACATAGCAGCTCAGCCACAGGGCAGACCACACCTCTAGATCTCTCTTATTAAGCTTAAAATCCCCACAGCTCAAAAATTGTGGCTTTTTCATCTCTTATTAAGCTTAAAATCTCTGCAGCTCAAAATTTGTGGCTTTTCTATCTCTTATTAAGCTTAAAATCCCTGCAGCTCAAAAACTGTGGCTTTTCCATACAACAGGTGACTTCACCGCCATCTTAACTGAGTGACTTTTCCATACAACATGTGACTGCTGCCATTTTGACTGGGGTCAGGTGACTTCATTGTCATCTTGGCTGAGAGCCAGGTCAGGTGATAAAGTTCCACCATCTTTACTGAGGTGTTTCCTGCCTGGTTCCCCAGTGTTAACTCTGTTACATGGGTGACCTTACCAGCATCTTAACTGAGAGCCAGGTCAGATGACCAAGTTCTCCCATCTTTACTGAAGTATACCCTGCCTTGTCCCCCACTTTACTTATTTTTTTCCACTAAGTTTCTCTTGTTGACTCTGTTGCATGTGTTTTGTGCAGTGGCATGCCTTTGATAGGGCCCAATTCCTGTTCACTCTGTGTGTAATCATACATGTAACTTAAATGCACCCATGTTTGTTATGATTTTGGTCTCTTTAAGAGACAAGCCACACCCACTTCCTCCCCCATCCACTGAGGCAGGCTGATCTTCAGCTTCTGGCCTGAGCTTGCTCTCTTTTCCATCTTTCTCTTGGAAAGGCAGCTTTGCTTTTGCCTCTCTCCCCACTTCTCAGATACCCCCTTTTCTCTATCTCTGTTCTCTTCTCCTTCTCCCCCTCCTCTAAGTAATAAATATCCAATTCTATTCTGTACGATGTGTCTGTCCACATGTCTCCCACCCGCTCACCGCTGGGAACCTGCGCCTTCTGGGGACTCACTGTTGCCCGCCCAGCCGTTCGCCACATGGCTGGGTCTGCACGGCTCTCCCGGTCAGGGAACTTCATTGTCGCCAGGACCAGCCCACCCTGCCGCAAGCTGCTCAGGACCCACTGACAACAAAAATCATAAAAATGTTTACTGTTAAATGTTATTATTATCTGTTTATTTCATCTTATTTCAGACTACAAAATCAATTAAGTCTCATGTTTTAAACTGGTATGAACTTTTAAGTCTCTTATAAAAATACTTTATATTTACTCCAACCCTCATTTAAAATATATTAAGACGTTTTCTTCTCTTGCCAGTTCTGTTGTTAACCTTCTATTGCAAGCAGTTTTATCTTCTTTCTGCCTTTTTACGAGTGTAAATCTTACCTGTTGAGAGCCAGTACAGTCAAGCGTGGACCCAGTTCTCCAGGCAGATTCTATACTGTAGTTATATCTGATAAACATCACTCAACTGCTCAAAGATCTGGGGAATATGGTATTTAAATATTTAATTATTAAAAAACAGCAGCACTCTATTTCCTCCGAAGAAGATAGAAGACAAATGGGCACACAACAACGTCTACCCGCAATTTGCTGCAACTTTCAAGTGCTGACCACTGGGAAAAACCGCCTTTCATCTAAAATGAAGATCTCCAGACGAGGACAGAATTGGTGGAATCGACAGCCTAGCTGCTCAGGTCAAGGTAGCCTTGTCTTCCTACAGATTTCTCAGCCCACAGGATATTCTGAAGCCTGGCAGGCCCTGAGATAAACAGCACAAGGCAAATACAACCTTCAGCGACCATGGAGGACCCTGAGAAGTAGCTCTAGATGCCAACCAGTAAACTCTCTGTTGGTTTTTAATCAATAACACAAGTAAAATTTTATCCTTCTCAAAGATCTCTGATGCAGTTTGATAGCTGAGAGGTTTTGTCAGTTTAAAAGGACTACCACACCAAACAAATTTCAGTAAAACACAAATATAAGTTATTAATATGTGTACCTGCAAGTTATAAAGGTGTGAGGGCAAATACAAGTTATCAAACTTCTCTCTCATGCTGCCTTCCATAGTCTTAAAAATACTTTTTATTGTGCAAAAATATCTGTCACAGTTATTCTGACATAAATATGCTACTGTTTATAGAATGTATATGTCTAAAACTTCTGTTTTCACAAACCCAAAGAATTCTTGTGAGTTCCAGGGAGCCAAATTGAAGGATCCACCTTAAACAGGTCAGATATATTCTCCTCAATTGAATTGAAGGATCCACCTTAAACAGGTCAGATACATTCTCCTCAATTGAATTGAAGGATCCACCTTAAATAGGTCAGATACATTCTCCTCAGTTCCTTAGTCCTAAATTTTTTTCCTTAATTTAACTTTGTCCTCTATTCTGCCAGTACCTTAAACAGGTGTAAGAGACACCTTTGTCTCTCCTTCCCTCCCTCTCCCTCCCTCTCTCCGTCTTTCTCTCTCTGCTTTTCTCCTTCTCCTCCTTCCCTTCCATAACCCACTAAATAAATATCCAACCTCACTCTGCATGGTGTGCCTATCCATGTCTCTGTCACCCGCCACCACGTGTCTCTGTATCTCCCTTCCCTAGACCAGCCACCACTCGGGGGCCTGCAGACATCCCTGCCTGGGACTGGCTGTTCTCAGGGCCCGCTGCCTGCTGCCACATGGCCCGCTGCCACTGCTTAGGGACCTGCAGTGTTTTTGCTGCCAGCCGCCGCTGGGGATCCTGCAGCATTTATTTTTTATTTTTTTATTTTTTTTTGTTTTTTTCGAGACAGGGTTTCTCTGTGGTTTTGGAGCCTGTCCTGGAACTAGCTCTTGTAGACCAGGCTGGTCTCGAACTCACAGATATCCGCCTGCCTCTGCCTCCCGAGTGCTGGGATTAAAGGCGCCACCACCACCCCGGCTCCTGCAGCATTTTTAATTTTTCCATTACAACAGGGAGTTTGTAAAAGCAACCACAGGGGAGAGAGGAAAGAGACCACCGTGTTTCTCCTCTGGCAGCTCACTTAAATACCCTAACCTCCCTGGGGGAGGGGTCAGGATCTGGAATGCATGAATTTGGAGGATGGTCACCTTTGTGGCCTCCCGGTTCCCCCTCAGAGCTACCCGAGAGCACAGGAATCCCATTAAACCTAGATATTTCTTAATTTGACTTGTTGTGATTTGACTTGATGGGATTTTTTTGCTTTGGCAGAGAACTCATGCATTAGGAAAAATTCCTAAAACCAGGCATCACCCAAGAACCCAGACCATCCAAAGGAAATTCCTAACATTCCAACTGTTGTAGGTAGGATCACCTGCCAGCACACTCACCAGGACACCCCTAGACAAATGTCAGCCGTTCAGGAGTCCTGAACCTTAGAAATCCCTTGCTCCCACCTTTACTACTTATAAAAACCCAACTCTAACTGAGTTTGGGGCTCTCCAATTATTCAGATAGGTTGGACATGCAGAGAGACAGTGTTTGCAAACTTGTATAAAATAAAGAAAGGCTCTTTGCCTTCACATCAGGACTCGGTCTCCTTGCTGGTTTTTGAGGGACTTCTTGGATCTGGGCATAACACAGGCAGGGTTATGAGGGCAGTGGAAGGAGAGAACCATCTACTTGAATTTGGCAATTTATCTTTAGGGCTGTTTAATCCCTGAGGATGGAAAAGGTTTCCTGGTCGGATCTGTACTGGAAGTGCTTGCATTCAAAGTTGAGTAGAAAAATATCTCCACAAGAGGAGAAAAAATAAAATAAAATCAAAGGAAATCTTTTTTTTTTCTAGATAGGGTTTCTCTGTGTAGCTTTGGAGTCTGTCTGGCACTTGCTCTGTAGACCAGGCTGGCCTCGAACTCACAGAGATCCGCCTGCCTCTGCTTCCCAAGTGCTAGGATTAAAGACATGCGCCACCAAAGGAAACTTAAGGAAATGCTGATTCAAGATCTTCAGGGTCTTAAAGACGACACAAAACAGACATTAAACGATGAGGCTATGGTGAGAGAAGAGGATGAAACATGACCTAGGGAGCGTGAGAAACATGCCTGGGGCGAGGGGGGGGAACACCCATCACACAAAATTTAAACACAAAATGAAAAGATGTGAGTCCCTTTGTGTATCACACAGACACACATTAAAGACGTGTGACAGACCAAAGACCATACAATCTCAGTGGCGGAATTGTGATCTTTTCCTGTTTATTTGTATTTTTCATACTTTCTGAAGTGAACATGCATTAATTTTGCAATCAATGGCAGTTTTATAGCTAAAAAAATATCTTCAAAACAAAGTATTTTCGGCCGCTAGTTGGGGAGGAGCTTCAGTAAACATTCTTGACAAAGCCCGCTTGGCCCAACCAGTTCCTGCCGATCCCGCGACGCTAGGCTGTGAAGTTTGACCCCTTCGGCCTACCGTAGCCGGAAGTGCGCTCGACATTGCTTCCGGGCTTTCCTTTAGTTTTCCCAAAACCTTGTCTCCCTCACGCTGCTTCCCCACCCCCGCTGCTGCTCGCAGCGGTTTTTGTGTTTGTCGGCGAGGCCGAGCCCTGGCGTCGAAATCTGGGGTCCGTTTGGAGAGACGCAGCCCTGTGGTGAGGAGCGGCGTTGTGGGGAGGACGGACTGAGGGAGGCTGAGGCGGACCCGGGCTGCTTTTCTCTTGGGAGCTCGCGGCTGTGCGAGGAGACTCGGCGGAGGGCGGAGAAGGCCGGGGGCGGGGCCGAGCGGGCGGCGGGTGTGAGGCCGGGGCTGCGGGCGCTGCACCGGGGCCGCTGCTGCTGCTGCCGCTGCGATCCCGTCGCCGCCCTGGCCGCAGAGCCCCGTGCGCGCGCGCGGTTCCTGGAGCGTGGGTGTGAGTGGTCGCCTTCGCTGCAGGCTTTGCTCTGTTCACGCAGGGAGACTGTCTTTCTTTGCTTTCTGCTGGGCATGGAATCCGGGGCCTGGTGCCGCTGAGAACCCCTTCCCCAACGCAGCCATCCCCCTGCCTGGTCGTAGGAGCTACTTTTCCACAGGGAAGCCAAGTAACGTGAGAAAGAACCCAAGATTAGTTAATTACGATCCGCTGTCTGCAGGTGGCCGTGGCACTTAGATTAGACGCAGTGTCGAGACAGATAGTCATCCTATTAGTTAAAGAACACGTTGTCTCATAGAAATACAGAAATACCTTACTTTGTAGGTAAGCTCTTCAGTTTCCTGAAACACTATTTTGCTAGCTCCATGTTGCATGTTGGTAGATCTTATTCAGGTCCGTTATTCTATATGAGCAGGTGAGTTTCCCCAGAAAAATCTCCGGGTCACATTCAGGAGGAGGAGGAGAGAGAATGACTGTGTGACTAAGAGGTTTCAGGATAGAGTGCGTTTTCTTCCGAGACTGAAATTGTGAGTTGAGGTGAGAGTCATGCTCGGTTCTTATTCCCCACAGGGCAAAACTATGTCCTCCCTCCCTGGGTGCATTAGTTTGGACGCAGCAACAGCTGCAGCTAACTCTGATGACATTGCTGAGCTGCAGCAGGCAGTGGTTGAGGAGCTGGGTATCTCTATGGAGGAACTTCGTCATTTAATTGATGAAGAACTGGAGAAGATGGACTGTATACAGCAGCGCAAGAAGCAGCTGGCAGAGCTGGAGACGTTGGTGCTGCAGAAGGAGTCTGAGGTGGCTTATGTTGACCAGGTATATGACGATGTGTCCAGGTAAGGACTCGTGGAAGCAGAAGCCAGCGTGCGCTTTTTCCATTCTTTTTGTTTTTATGTTTTTTTATACATTTTTTATTGATATTTATGGAGCTCTACATTTTTCTCTGCACCTCTCCCCTCCTCCCTTCAGCCCCCCTCCCCCCTCCAACCTCCCCCGCAAGGTCCCCATGCTCCAAATTTACTCCGAAAATCTTGTCTTTTTCTACTTTCTACTTCCCATGTAGATTAGATCTATGTAAGTCTCTCTTAGTGTCTGCATTGTTGTCTAAGTTCTCTGGGATTGTGGTTGCCAATGTGCATTTGCAGGCTTGTTGGGGTGGCTTTTCGTGACCTAGTTCAGTCATGTGGGACCTCACACTTCTTCAGGGTTTATAGTGCAGCGTGGCAGCATGAACTTTTCCCCTGTGTATTTGGTCAGCAATAAGCAAGTTAAAAGCTTTTGAATTCTTTTGTCTTCCTTCTCTGCTAAACTTTGTTTCCTTAGTATGATCACCAGGGAGTAAGGATTGTGGATTTGTTGTTTTCTGTTTTTCTTTTGGGGGGGGGGGGTGTTTAGATACAGGTTTTCTCTGTGTAACAGTCCTGGCTGTCCTGGAACTCACTTTGTAGACCGTTGTAGACCGTGCTGGCCTCGAACTCACAAAGATCTTCCTGCCTGTGCCTCCCAAGTGCTGGGACTAAAGGCATTCGCCACCACTACCCAGCCCTGTTTTTCTCTCCCTTGTGAGACAAGATCTTAATATCTAGACTTAGCTGGCCTCAAACTTGCAGAAATTTGCCCTACCCCTGCTTCCCAAGTGCTGCAATTAAAGCACTCAACTTTTTGTGATTGGTTTGTAGGGTCTCACCAATACCAGTGTGTGGCCTTGAATTTGCTGGTGGCGCATGCCTTTAATCCTAGCACTCGGAGGCAGAGGCAGGCAGGGTCTCTGTGAGTTGGAGGACAGCCTGGTCTACAAAGGGAGTTCCAGGACAGGCTCCAAAGCTACAGAGAAACCCTGTCTCGAAAAACCAAAAAAAAAAAAAACCCGAATTTGCTGGTGGCTGAGCAGATCTCGACCTTCCTGATCATCCTGCTGGGATGTAGGTGTGGGCAGCATGCCCTGTTTGTGTTGTATTGGAATAGCATCGATATAACAAGGGCTCGGCAATCATTCTGCCAGCTGAGCTATGTCCTCAACCTCTCAGCTTGCTCTCTTTAACTGAGAAACATTAATAAATTCGTAATTCCTCCAGAATATCTGTTTCAGATCACCAAGTAGATAGTGTTAGTATTACACTTGGGGAGAACTTTTGTCGAGGAACTAGTTGAAACTGATGCCAGTATTTATTTGTTTGTTTGTTTGTTTTCTTTCCTTTTTTTTTCTTTTGTTTGTTTTTGAGACAAAGTTTCTCTTGGTTGTTTTGGAACTCTCTCTGTAGTCCAGACAGACCTCAGCAGAGGATCACTCATAGAGATCCTCCTGCCTCTGCCTCCTGAGTGCTGAGAGTAAAGGCATGCGCCACCACTGCTCAGCATGTTTGTTTATTTTTGATACAGAGTCTCTTTACATAGCTCTAGCTGCTTTGGAACTCACTTTATAGACCAGGCTGGCCTGGAATTTACAGAGATCCACCTGCCTTTGTCCCTGAGATTAAAGGTGAAGGTGTGTGCCTTCCTGCCTGGTGAAGTTATGCCACTATTTAAAACCTTATTCTTTTTCTTTTTTTATTTTTTAATAATTTATTTATTTTACATACATTGGTATTTTGCCTGCATGTATCTCTGTATGAGGGTGTCAGATCTTGGAGTTATGGACAGTTGTTAGCTGCCATATGTGTGCTAGGAATTGAACCCAGGTCCTCTGGAAGAACATTCAGTACTCTTAACCACTGAGCCATCTCTCCAGCCCCTAAAACCTTATTCTTAGTTCCCAAATCCACATAAATAATTATGCTGGGTCTTCTGACTTCCATCAGGTAGAAAGATACGACTCTAACAAATTAATTATTTCATGTAGTAATTGCTTGGAAACAAGAAACGTTATGGAAAAAGCATTCTAAATAGTATGGCAAACAGTCTATACTCTTGATGCTGTGTTGTTGCTGATGTTTTTAAAGGTTTCTCACTCTGTAGGCCTTGCTGGCCCTGAACTCACTGTATTGTCTTACGCTGACCTCAAACTTAGGCAGTTCTGGTACTTGAGGCTCCTATGTACCAGGATCATAGGTGTGAGCTCCTAAGCTTGACATTGCATAAATGTGGATGAATGCTAATGCTCCAAACCTTACTTCTCCACTGGCTTTGATCTTCTCTATGTGTTCCAACATTAGGGCAGTGATTAATTGTGAGTCTCTGGTGAAGGATTTCTACTCTAAGCTGGGACTGCAGTATCATGACAGTAGCTCCGAGGATGAATCTTCCCAGCCTACAGAAATAATTGAGATTCCTGATGAAGATGATGATGTCCTCAGTATTGATTCAGGTAAATGATGAAACTTTAGTTAGAAAAATTCTTAGAAAGCTGAGCAATGGTGGCACATACCTTTAATACCAACACTCGGGAGACAGAGGCAGGCAGACCTCTGTGAGTTTGAGATCATCCTTGTTCACAGAGTGAGTTCCAGGACAGCCAGAGCTACACAGAAAAACCCTGTCTTGAAAAAAATCGAGAGAGTGAGAGAGGATGAGAATGGACCAGGCATGGTGGCATACACTTTAGTCCCAGCACTCAGGAGGCAGAGGCTGACAGATGTCAGTTCCAGAACCACAGAGCTAAACAGTGAGAGCCTTTCTCAAAAACACCAAAAAAGAAAGAAAGAAAGTTCTTAGAATAAAAGCTGAAATATGAGATGAGCAGGTGGAAAATAAGGAACCATATTGTCAACAACTCCATATACTACATTACCTGGCACATTTATTGTAGAAAAAGCAAGTATTATTAGCACCATAAATATTCCCTGTGTGCTATATCCTGATTGCTTCCTTTTCCAATTTCAGATAAGGTATATTTTCTACCCCCCCCCCATGTGTTTGTGTGTGGTTTACCTATGTCTTAATTTTTTTTTAATATTTATTTATTATGTATACAATATTTTGTCTGTGTGTATGCCTACAGGCCAGAAGACTACACCAGACCCCATTATAGATGGCTGTGAGCCACCATGTGGTTTCTGGGAATTGAACTCAGGACCTCTGGAAGAGCAGTCAGAGCTCTTAACCTCTGAGCCATCTCTCCAGCCCCCTCTTAATTTCTTTTTATGTTACTATCATAAAATATTCTGACAAAATTAATTGAAGGGAAAGAGCTTATTCTGATGATTATTTCCAGATCATGGCCCATCATGGTGGGGATTTACAGTGGCAGGAGCCTGAAGCATCTGGTCTCATTGTATCTGAAGTCTGGAGATAAAAAGGATGCCTCATGCTGCTGCTTAAGCTAGCTAACTCTCTTTCTCTCTTTATGAAGTCTAGGGAATGGTGACCACCCGTGTGGGCAGGAACTTCCACCACTACACAGTCAAAATAATTCCCTTTTTACAAATTTTGTCTATTTCCCATTAGTGGTCACAGTATATGTACACATGGGCATGTTTGAGTGTGTGAGTACATGTATGTATGCAGATGTTCGAGCATGAGACTTCAGAGGTCTATAGCTTTCTTCCTTCACTTTATAATGGGCCTGGAGCTTTCCAACTATAGCATGTGTAAATAGCCAGCTTACAATGTATCTCTGTTTTGTGGGTACTGGGATTGCAGGTTTGGTACTGAGAATCCAAACTTCAGGACTTGGGACTTGTATTGTAAACACTTCATGCATTGAACCATCTCTGTACTATTATTTTGAGCTAAGATTTTACTGTATCTGACTGGTGTGGAACTTACCATATAGAGCATACTAGCCTCAGCCTTGTAGCGATACTTCTGCTTTCTAAGTGCTATGGTTACAGACGTGGCTAACACACCAAATTTATGTGTGGCTTATGACTTACCGCAATAGGCAAATTTAGCATTTATTTGGACTCCATAGCAGTTGGTTGCTTTTTTGTTTTTTGTTTGTTTGCTTCTTAGTTGTTGTGGGGTTTGGGGAAGGTTGTTTTGTTTTTATTTTTCTATTAAGTATGGTAGGTTTTTTCTTCTTGTATAGATATTTTGCCTACAGGTATGTATGTCTACCATGTCTACTGTGTGTTTGCTCAGTATCCACAGAGGCCAGAAAAGGACATAGGATCTCCTGGAACTGGAGTCTTGTTTGGTTGTAAGCATCCTTGCAGGTGCTGGGACTCGGACCCATGTCCTCCGGAAGAGCAGGCAGTTCTCCCAATTGCTGAGCCATCCTCTCAGGCTTTGTTTTTTTGAGATAGTCTCACTGTGTAGTCCTGACTGTCTCAGAACTTGGTGTATAGACCAGACTGTCCTCAAACTCAAAGTGAAACACCTCCCTTTGCCTCCTGATTGCTGGGATTTCTGTTATGTGAGATTTCATTAAGGTATTATTCACATAGCATAAAACATAGACATATTAACTATGTGATTTGAGTTTTAGTACATTTATATAGTAATCCAAGTTTAGAAAATTTGTATTACTTCAAAATATTCCTTTTACTAAGTTTCCATGGTCACCCCTAACAACCACTGATCGTGCCTTCTCTATACTTTGTCACTTAAAGATAAATATAACTACAATCATGCAATGTGTATACTGTCACTTAATGGGGGGGTGGGGTGAGACAAGGTTTCTCTGTAGCTTTGGTGCCTGTCCTGGAACTAGCTCTTGTAGACCAGGCTGGCCTCGAACTCACAGAGGTTCACCTGCCTCTGCTTCCCGAGTGCTGGGATCAAAGGTGTGTGCCACCGCCGCCCAGTCTGTCACTTAATTTTTAAAAAATAAGAGTCACTTTATTGTAAAGAACATGCAAATAAAAATCATCCTGCAGCTAGATCAACACAGCCCAGACCAAAAGTCTATATGTGAACTTCTGTACAGTAGAACAGCTAGCCATTCTGAAGCTGTGGAGCTTCATTTTGGATTTTGCACTTTGACTGTCAATGACTTTCTTTTGAGATAGGATATCACTAGTAGCCCTGGCTGGCCTAGAAATCAGTATGTAGGCAAGACTGGCCTCAAACTTAGAAATTTGCCTACCTCTTCCTCCTGAGTGCTGGGATTAAAGACATGTGTGCCATACCTGGCTTCAATTACTCTTTTATATACTTAAGACCACACACACACTCTCTCACACTCTCAGTTGTACTTTTGTACACTTAAGACCACATACACAGGGCTGGAGAGATGGCTCAGTGGTTAAGAGCATTGCCTGCTCTTCCAAAGGTCCTGAGTTCAATTCCCAGCAACCACATGGTGGCTCACAACCATCTGTAATGAGGTCTGGTGCCCTCTTCTGGCCTGCAGGCATACACACGGACAGAATATTGTATACATAATAAATAAATAAATATTTTAAAAAAATGAAAATCTTTAAAAAAAAAAAAAAAAGACCACATACACACACAAAACAAAACCCAAAAAATCTGTGGCAGAGTTCAAAGTAGAAAAAGTTAGCCTTAGCCATTTGTGGTCTTGCATGCCTTTAATCCCAACACTTTAGAGGCACGTGGCAGAGGCAGGCGGATCTCTTAGTTCAAGGCAAGCCTGGTCTACAAAGTTCCAGGACAGTCAGAGTTGCGCTGAGAAACCCTGTTTCAAAAAGAAAAGAAAAGGCTAGCCTACGCCTTTTCTATGCCTTTTTACCTGCATTCCATTCTTCCTCATCACCCAGTGTTACCTTTTCTGTTCTTCTTTCTACATGTTAAGTTGTACCTGTATGTACATTTGTTTACATATATGTGTGTATACATTATAGGCAAAGATTCAAATATGTAAAAGGAATGTTTTCCTTTCTGAGATTTAGTGGCCTCACTTAATACCCATTTTAAGTCTGTCCATTTTCTTGAAAGTATTGTGATTTCATTTTTCTTTAGAGTTGAATAATATTCCATTTACATATATACCAGATTTTCATTATTCATTCGTTGGCTTTTTTTCCTGCTTAGTCAGTAACTTTATTGTCTTATGAAAAGAAATCTTCATAGATAATTGCTTTAGCTTTCAACAGCCTGTTCCTGAGCTCTGAGGAAACTTGCCCTCTTTTGAGCAACTCAGTCTTTCCTCTGGGCAACAGACATTTTGGGGCAGTTTCACCTCTTAACTTCTCTCATGGGCTTCTTCTCATAGGCTGGATTCTCTCGGGTAACAGCATGAGCTTTCTTACAAATCTCCTCCATCATGTCTGGAGTGCACTGTTCTTTATGAACTGAGAGACCTGTTTCTTGTAAGCATCTTTGTCTTCATTAGGTAATGCCTGTAGTGTGTAATATTCTGACCATGCTGTCTTCTCATGTACTTCTGCATTGAACTTGCTTTTGGAATCATACTTAGGAAATTGTTTGGTACAGTGAGGAGAAGACAAGCCTTTATTCACAGCTCCCTTCAGGGACCCAAAAACTTTATTGCCAGTTGTACTTGGGGCAAGACTTGTACCCAAATAACAAGTAAAGGCAACAGGTTAACCATCAATGCTTTCCATATTGTATTCATCTCCAGTTCCCTCCACTTGGCCTTCATAGATCTTGTCCTTGCCAAACCTATTGAGAAATCTGCATGCCAGCAGTAGGCCAGTGCCGTAGATTGCAGCGTCATCCATGTGCGTATGCTGTGCATGCGCAATCCCAGTGGGCATGCGTAACCTGACAGATGCATGAACTCTCATCCTATCTATATTCGTTGTTGTGTTTATTGTCATTTTTCTCTTGGATCACCAATCCCTCCGTTTTCCTGAAAACACTGTGATTTTATTCTTCTTTAGAATTGAATAATATTCCATTTACATATGTGTGCCAGATTTTCACTATTCATTCCATTTTCCCCTCTTTTATTTTTTTCTTTTTCTTTTTTTCTTTTCTTTTTTGGTTTTTCGAGACAGGATTTCCCTGTGTAACAGCCCTGGCTGTCCTGGAACTTGTTTTGTAGACCACACTGGCCTTGAACTCACAGAGACCAACCTGTCTCTGCCACCCAAGTGCTGGGTTTACAGACTTGTGCCACCCCCAGACTTTGTGTTTTGTTTTGTTTTTCAAGACAGTGTTTCTCTTTATAACAGTCCTGGCTGTCTTTGAACTCAGTTGGTAGACCAGGATGGCCTTAAACTCAACTGAGATCCTGTTGTCTGTGCACCCTAAATGCTGGGATTAAACCACACGCCTGTC
Source organism: Microtus ochrogaster (assembly GCF_000317375.1). Taxonomy (NCBI): domain Eukaryota; kingdom Metazoa; phylum Chordata; class Mammalia; order Rodentia; family Cricetidae; genus Microtus; species Microtus ochrogaster. The sequence continues at coordinate 3,224,107 of NC_022022.1, forward strand.
CTCACTCCCCCACTCTTAACTGTTTCCCATACTATCTACAGTCTTTCATCTTCCCAACTTTCTTTCAACTTTCATGTTTTGTTTTGTTTTTTAATTTTTATTTTCTAATCCACTGAGTTTAATTAGAGTTGCTTACACGTGCATGAGTGTGGGGTTCTTTACTGGATCATGGGCAACTTACCTGTGGCTACATACATCCCTGAAGAATTGCTGTCCCTCGCCCAGCAGCCTTTAACTGCCAATAGTTCCTCAGGGAGGGGTGGGACCTGGTGCCCCTCCCTCATCCTTGCTGGAATGTTGACCGACTTGATCTTATGTGCATCTTGGGCGGGTGACACCAGAGCTGCTGTGAGTCCTCCCTGTACCATCCAGAAGACAACTTTTCCCAGCATTCCTCCTTATCCCACCCCCTCTTCTGTAAGGTTGTCCTGACTTGTGGGCTTGGGGATGCTTATAGCCGTCCCATTTAGGGTATTCTAATTGCTTTGACCAGTTAGCAGTCTCTGCATCAACTGCTGTAGAGCTGTGCTACATTTGGACTCTTTCTAGTTTGGGATGTCATGAATGATGCTGCTGTGAATGTTTTTGTTTCAGTGTTTTTGTGGGCATTTTAGTAAACGTATGTTTGTCTTATTAGGCAAAATTGCCATAGTTTTTCAGAGCAGTTAGATCAGTTTCCATTCTCACAAGTGATGGGAATAGCTCAGTGGTAGAACGCTTGACTGACATACATGACATACACAGTTGAGGTATGAGAATTCCAGGCTCCCTGTATTTATCAGTGTTGTTGCTCACAGGGTTTGCTTTTGTTTTTTGTCTTTCTGGAGACTTCAGGCAGAAGGATTACTAAAATGAGTCTTTCTCTGTCCCATCAGCCACCTCTCAAATAATGACACGGAGACTTATTAATTATGGAAACTCTGCCTTACAACTTAACTCATTTCTATTCGTTTATACTGCCATGTGACTTTTACCTCTCCTGCATGTCCTGCTTCCTCTGCGTCCAGCTGGCGATTCCCCCTTTCTTCTTCTCAGAGCTCTCTCTATCCTCAAGTCCCACCTATACCTCCTGCCTAGCTATTGGGCGTTTAGCTTTTTATTAAACCAATCACAGTAACATACGTTACATAATATAGTCAAATATCTCGCAACAGTTTCAGGATAGCCTTGGTAGCAGAGTGAGGTCATCTCAAAAGCAGAGACAAAAGTTGAAAAGTCTACTATTGCCTAGAATATAGAAATAAATCTATAATATAACAGGGGAAATAAAAGATTTTGGAGGCTGAATATCTCAGCACTTGGCAAGCAGAGGTAGGTGAATCTCTGAGTTTAAAGACAGTTTAGCTGAAGAGATGGCTTAGCAGTTAAGAGCACTGGCTGCTCTTCCAGAGTTCCTGAGTTCAGTTCCCATCCACCACATGGTGGTGGCTCATAACCATCTAAAAGTGGGATCTGATGCCCTCTTCTGTCATAAAGACGTACATATAGATACAGCACTCATACATTAAATAAATGAATGAATAAATAAATCTTTAGCTGGGCGGTGGTGGTGCACGCCTTTAATCCCAGCACCTGGGAGACAGGTGGATATTTCTAAGTCCCAGGCCAGCCTCATTTACAAGAGCAAGTTCCAGGACAGCTAGGATTGTTACACAGAGAAGCCCTGTCTTGAGAGAGAGAAAAATAAAAAAAAGACTGCCTAGTCTGCATAGCAAGTTCTAGGCCAGCCAGCGCAACAAACTGAGACCCTGTCTCAAAAGTGGAGAAGGGCGAAGGCTTTTAATGGATTCTTTGGAGTTGTTTTTATTTATTTATTTTTTGGTTTTTTGAGACAGGTTTCTCTGTGTATCTCTGGCTGTCCTGGAACTCACTCTGTAGACCAGGCTGGCCTCAAACTCACAGAGATCCACCTGCCTCTTCCTCCCTGAGTGTTGGAATTAAAGGTGTGTGCCACCACAGCCCAGCTTGATGTTGGTTTTATTTGTTGTGGGGGTTGCTTGTTTCGAGACAGGATCTTTTGTAACTCAAGCAGGCCTAGAACTTAATGTGTAGCTAAACATGACTTTAAATTCCTGATCTTTCTGCCTCTGTATTAAACCTGAGGTTACACATGTGTGCCATAGCATCTGGTTTTCCTAGATTTGTAAATGGTAATAAATACATGAGAAGATTTCTTAGCATCACTCATCATGGGTGACATGTAAATCAAAACCACCTTTTTTTTTTTTTTTTTTGATTTTTCGAGACAGGGTTTCTCTGTGGCTTTGGAGCCTGTCCTGGAACTAGCTCTGTAGACCAGGCTGGCCTCGAACTCACAGAGATCCACCTGCCTCTGCCTCCCGAGTGCTGGGATTAAAGGCATGCGCCACCACCGCCCAGCAAAACCACTTTTTAACTGTATTATGTGCCTGTAAAACCAGCACTCAGGAAGCAATAAAGATTGTAGGGTCAAGGGACATACTAAATACCAGGCCAGCCTGTGTTGTTTGACTCTCTTTGGATTGCCAGCCCCCAGATAATGACACAGAGACTTACTAATTATGAAGAGTTGGTCTTTAGCTTAGGCTTGTTCCTAACTAGCTCTTATAACTTAAATTAACCTGTTTCTATTAATCTGCATTCTGCCACATGACTCTTTACCTCTCCTCCAGTTTGTATGTCTGACTCCCTCCAGGTCTTGGTGGCATTTCCTGTCCACCTAAGTTCTAACCCTGAGTTCCTTTCCCTCCCAGGAAGTCCTGCCTATTCTTTCCTGCCTAGCTATTAGCCATTCAGCTCTTTAGTAAATCAATCATAGTAACACGTCTTCACACAGTATGAACAAATATCCTACAGCAGCCTGGGCTACATGAAGCCTCACTCTCAAAAAACAAAAAAAGCGTACAAACATTTATTTTAGCATTATTCATGGTTGCTAAAAAGAGTAGAAGCAGGTGAGTTGAGGAATGGTAAACTGAATACAAGGTATCTGCTTACAGTGAGGTGCTATTCAGCTATGAAATTGTACCGACATGTTCTACAAGAGAGGGACCTGTGTAGACCACAGATGTTATAGGACTCATTTATATGAAATGTCTAAAACAGGCAAATCCATGGAGACAGACTATAGATTTCTGGTTGACTGGGGCTGGGGAAGTGGAGGAAAGGAATGATGGGTAATGAGCATGAAGTTTCCTTTTGGACTGATGAGAATGTTTTGAAAGTAAGTACAGCATGATAGTGTCTCAGTCTAATCAATGGACTAAAATTCACTGAATTACATGCACATGGATTGGACCTTAATTAAGAATTTGGTTTTTTGGCTGGGGTATAGTGGCGCACACCCTTAATTCCTGCACTTGGGAGACAGAGGCAGGTGGGTCTCTGTGAGTTTGAGGACAACCAGGGCTACACAGACAAAACCTGTCTCAAAAAAAAAAAAAAAAAGAAAGAAAAATTCAAATAGATGATGAATACCTTGAGTGTTGTAGACCTCCACCCGTCTCTATGCTTCATCTAGAGGGAAGCACTGGCAGGAGCTTACTGCTTTTCTCTCTAGACTCCTTTCACTACCCTGTCTCCTACTGGGAATTGAGCCCAGGGACTCATCATCTATATTACCAGAAAATGTGGCCCCACCCGCTGTTTACTTATTTGTTTGATTGGTTTGGGGGTTTAAAAGTGGGTTTTGCCTTTTAGAGATTTATTTTTATTCTTTTTAACTATGTGTTAAAAAAATGTCAAACCCTATCTCGAAAAACAAAACAAGAAAAAATGTGTCTGTCTATGTGTGTATGAATATATAAATATGAGTATAACCGGACGCAGCTCAGGAAAGGTCACCGGATCTGAGATGTGGTGATAAGTGGTTGTAACTGCTGATGTGGGTGCTACGGTCCAAAGTGGGTCCTCTGAAAGAGAGTTGTTCCCTTTAATCACAGAGTCTGCTCTTTAGTCTTAGACTTTTGGTTTGGTTTTTTTATTCATATGTGTTCTTGGTTGGTGTGTAACTCACCATGTAAACTAGCCTGGCCTAAATACTCCATTATCTTGCCCGGGCTGGTTTAGTTCTTATCTTGTAGCCACAGCAGCCTCTCATGTTCTTGCCTCAGTCTCTCAAGTAGCTGAGTTCATATGTTTTGACACCAGGCCCTGCTTTCCTTCAATATCTTCATATATTTATTTATTTAGAACATTTGTTTTATTGGTGCTAGGGATTGAACCCAGGGCCTTACCCATGTTATGTAAGTACTCTGCCAATGAGCTACTTCCCTACACTTGTTTTGTTTTATTGAAACAGGATCCCTCTGTGTCGCATTGGCTGTCCTGGAACTCCATCTGTAAATCAGCCTGGCCTTGAACTCATAGAGCTTCACCTACCTCTGCTGGGATTAAAGATGTTCTCCACAGCTGGGCAGCGGTGGCACTGGTCTTTAATCCCAGCACTCAGGAGGCAGAGACAGGTGGATCTCTGTGAGTTCAAGGCCAGCCTGATCTAAACAGCAAGTTCAGGATAGGCTTCAAAACTACAGAGAAACCCTTTCTCAAAAACCTAAAAAAGAAAGAAAAGATGTTCTCCACCACCACTCAGCCATCCCAGACTTTTAAATTGCTCTTATCAATAATGTTTTTCTACTTATGATTTGAGTTCATTCAGTTCTTGCTTCATTGAAAATTCCAGTACTCCCAGGTGATGGTGGCGCACGCCTTTAATCCCAGCACTCAGGAGGCAGAGACAGACAGAGCTCTGTGAATTTGAGGCCAGCCTGGTCTACAGAGTGAGTTCTGGGACAGGCTCCAAAGCTACAGAGAAACTTTGTCTTGAAAAACCAAAAGAAGAAAAAAGAAAAAAAGAAAATTCTGGTACCTATATCTGTATACTCATTAAAGTTCTTTTCTTCCATAGGTGATGCTGGAAGCAGAACTCCAAAAGACCAGAAGGTTAGTTGGGTTGGTTATAGGAAGTTAAGACACATGAAATTGGCCAAGAGGAATGTCTCAGTGGTTTAAGAGAGCATACTGCTCTTGCAGAGGACTTGAGTTCAGTCCCAGCACCATGTTGGTAGGCTTCCAGCTGCCTGTACCTTAACTACAAGGGAGTCAGTGCCCCTTTTTGGTATACAGGCACCTATATACAAGTGGCATTCACTTACAGAGACAAACAGACATAAAACCCAATTAAAGCCAGGCCTAGTAGGACATACTTTTAATCCTAGCACTGGGGTGGCAAGAGGCAGGTGGATCTCTGTTCAAGGCCAACTTGGTCTACATAGTGAATTCCAGGCTGTGTAGAAATACCCTGTCTCAAAAAACCAAAATAGTAATAACTAAAAACAGTAAAGTTTTCTGAGTATAGTAGCCCATACACCTTTAATCTCTGCTCTGGGACGGCAGAGGCAGGCGGAGAGGTGGATCTCAATGGATTTGAGGCCAGCCTGATCTACATAAAGAATTCCAGGCTTGTTAGAGTTATAAAAGTGAGCCTCTGTCTCAAAAACTTTACTAGTAGTAGTAATAATAATAGCAATAACAATAATAAACCATAACTCTGTTTAAGAACACTCACTGCACCGGACAGTGGTGACACACACTTTTAATCCCAACACTAGGGAGGCAGAGGTAGCTGGATCTCTGTGAGCTCAAGGCCAACCTGGTCTACAGAGTGGGTTCTAGGACAGCCAGAGCTACATGGAGAGACCCTGTCTCAACCAAAAATAACAACAAACAAACAAAAACCACTCACTGCTCTTGCAAAGGACCTAGGTTCACTATTCATCACTCCCATGATCCCGGTTTTTTTTTGTTGTTGTTGTTTTTTGTTTTTCTGGAACTAGATCTTGTAGAGCAGGCTGGCCGCAAACGCACAAAAATCCACCTGTCTCTGCCTCCTGAGTGTTGGGATTAAAGGTGTGCGCCACCTCCACCCAGCTCCTATGATCTCTTATATGACTATCCATCACTCCAGTTCCAGGGGATCTAATGTCCTGACTTCAGCAAGCACATATGTAGTACACATAAATACAGGCAAAACTCTTGTACACATAAATAAATCTAAAACAAGTTTTTAAAAATTATCTTTAAAAATTCATAGTTACTTGTTTAAAAGAATATATATGAACTCATAGGCTGTAAATGTTGGTCATCTGGTACAGTGCTTGCCCTAGCATGCAGGAAGCCTTGGTTCAGTTCCAGTACTACACCATCAGATTTGTGGTACCTGCCTATAATCCCAGCACTTGGGAGATGGAGGCAGGAAGACCAGAAGTTCAAGGTAATCCTCAGCTACCTAGTAAATTCTTGGCAGGCCTGGAATATAGACGACCCTTTCTTTTTTGTTTGTTTTTTGTTGTTGTTTTGTTTTTTTTTGACACAGGGTTTCTCAGTGTAGCCCTGGCTGTCCTGAAATCTATAGATCAGGCTAGACTTAGACTCAGAAATGCCTGCTTCTGCCTTCCTAGTGCTGGCGTTAAAGGTGTGTGCCATTACCACCTGGCTCAGGTGGCCCTATTTTAAGAAAAAAATAGAAGTAGCTTTTGAAACTAGGAATAATTTTGGCCTGTGCATATAGTTCGTTTAGTTTCAATGTATCTATGATGTAGTAAGCCCCATGTAGATATTGCAAGAATGCAGAAAAATTGAGAAGTTGCCTCTCCCTGCACCTCCAAATATAATTGAATCTGTTTTGATTGTTGAAGACAAGTCTTCATAGTCAGTATTCTTTTTCCTGTTTTATTTTATTTATTTGCAGCACTAGGTATGTGAAGCAGGGGTCCCTGGACATGTTAAGCAAGTTCTGTCTCACTAAGTCCCTGGCTTTCTCATTGTGTCTTAACTCCTGATAACTGCATCCCTGAACCCTTCTGTTTTCCTACAGCTCCGTGAAGCTATGGCTGCCTTAAGAAAATCAGCTCAGGATGTCCAAAAGTTCATGGATGCTGTCAACAAGAAAAGCAGTTCCCAGGATCTGCACAAAGGTTGGTGTTGAGGAGTAGCTACAGAGATGAGAGGTGTCCACAGTCGGCCTGAGCTTGTTTGATGTGGTGGCTCAGGCTGGTAACTGTTGTTACTATTGCTGTTAGTAAGGACGTGCTGGTAGGTGTGCCGAAGGATACCTTTAGGTGTGAACGTGGGGATGTTCTGTATTCAGCGTTCTGTTTCTCCTGTTAGCATAAACAGTTGAGTTGTCTTGTGTTGCTGCTTTGTCCAAGGGTTCAGCAAAAGTGTCTAGTGGTCGCAGAATACCTCAGTTTCCTTTATTTCCTATACTACGATCTTTGTGATGGTGTCTTCTGTATCCTAGGCTAGACTTGAGCTTCATATTTTGCTGAGGATGACCTTAAACTTCTGATTCTCCTACTTTCCCTACCTGAATACTTGGGGTTTTAGGCATGAAATACTATGTTGGGTATATGTCATAGTTAGATTGAAATTCAGGGCTTTGTGCATGCTAGGTAAGCACTCCACCAGCTGAGCTGCACCCCTATCCTATCGTACTGCCCTCTTGACCTTTCCTTTCTCTAACCTATGACGTCACTCTTTATAACAACTCCGTGTGTCCATAGGAACCTTGGGTCAGATGTCTGGAGAACTGAGCAAAGATGGGGACCTGATAGTCAACATGCGAATTCTGGGCAAGAAGAGGACCAAGACGTGGCACAAAGGCACCCTTATTGCCATCCAGACTGTTGGTATGTTCAAGCCAGAGGACGGACTAAGGAAAGTCTCCTCTGGATCTCCATTGCTGATCCTTTTCCCAAAGCCTTTCCTTTCATCTCCTACATTGCACCCAGGACTTAGAGTTGTGTTGTTGTCATTTGTTTTGTTTTAATTCTGTTTGTCTTATACCCAGGGCTAGGAAAGAAATACAAAGTGAAGTTTGACAACAAAGGGAAGAGTCTGCTGTCCGGCAACCATATTGCCTACGATTACCACCCTCCTGCCGACAAGCTGTTCGTGGGCAGTCGAGTGGTGGCCAAATACAAAGACGGAAATCAGGTCTGGCTTTATGCTGGCATTGTAGCTGAGACCCCCAACGTCAAGAACAAGCTCAGGTACCTGGGCGGGTTTGTAGATTGTAGGGGAGCTAGGAGCACAGCACCCCACTATTCATAACCATGGGCAAGATTTCACTGCCAGCTCCTGTGTAATCAGAAACCCTTCCTTTCTTCCCATGTCATATATTTTCTTTTTTTCATTTTTCCTTTTTATTTTTTATTTTTGTTTTTGTTGTGGCTGTTGTTTCTTTCTTTTTGTTTTTGTTTTTGAGTCAGGTTTTCTCTGTAGATTTGGAGCCTGTCCTGGATTTAGTTCTTGTAGACCCGGCTGGCCTTGAATTTACAGACGTCCACCTGCCTCTGTCCCCCAAATTCTGGGACTAAAGGCGTACCGGCGCACGCTCTCTTCTCTTCTCTCTCTCTCTCTCTCTCTCTCTCTCTCTCTCTCTCTCTCTCTCTCTCTCTCTCTGTGTGTGTGTGTGTGTGTGTCTGTCTCTCTCTCTCTTTTTTTAAAGACATCTCTGTGCATAGCTCAGACTGCCATCACACTTCTTATGTATCCTAGATTTTCTCAAATTCACAAGCTTCCTGCTACTGTCTCTTGAGTGCTGGGATTGGAAAAAATGTATCATGCAATCCTGGCTGACCTGTAACTCTCTATTCAGACAAAGTGTCCTGAAATTTAGAAGGATCCTCTTTCCTCTACCTCCTGAGTGCTGAGATTAAGGTTGTGCCACCATGCCCAGAAGAAAGAAATATTTCAGAAAAGGGGGAGATGGTTGATATAAGGGAAAACCTACGGGTAGAAATAAAAACAGACTGGAAGGTTTGTGATTCAGAGAATAGATAGTATTATAAAATATTCTATAACCCCACATCTTTTTGTCGTTTCCATTTCCCCTGCAGATTTCTGATTTTCTTTGATGATGGTTATGCCTCCTATGTCACTCAGTCAGAACTGTATCCCATTTGTCGACCACGTAAGTGTTCCGGTACTCTTCCTCAACTCTAATTTTCTCTTCTACTTTGTCTTTCTTAAAATGGTCACCTGAAAAGTCTGAATTTTGTTTTGGTGTTGCAGTTTGTTTGCAGATACAACATTGTTGGATATAGCCGGAGTGGGCACTAGAAGATTCTGGCTTCCATTAGCATCTGACAGATGTGCTTTGATTTCATTTCTAAGGTGTTAGGTTAAAGAAGGCTGCTGTCGTGTTTCATACTTCTGTTAGTGTTGTCTACATGGTGTTTCATGTTACAGCTGTGTGCACACATGCACATATGCGCAGGCCAGAGGGCAAATTTGGGTGTTACTCCTAAGGGGCTGTTTCCTTCTTTGGTTGTCTTGTTAATGTCTTATTTTATTTGTATGAGTGTTTTGCTTGCATATATTTGACTACATGCATTTGAATCCTCTGGGACTGGAGTTAAAACTGGTTCTAAGCTGTCAGAGGAGTGCTGGGAATTGGATTGTCACTGGCATTTCAAGTACACACGCCCGTGGCATGTTTTTTATGTATATCCTAGGGGTTAAACTCAGATCTTCATGGTTATGAATTGGGCACATTACCCACTGTGCTATCTCCCCAGCCTTTATTTATTTATTTTGGTTTTTTCGAGACAGGGTTTCTCTGTAGCTTTTGTGTCTGTCCTGGAACTAGCTCCTGTAGACCAGGCTGGCCTCGAACTCACAGAGATTCACCTGCCTCTGCCTCCCAAGTGCTGGGATTAAAGGCGTGTGCCACCACTGCCTGGCCTTTATAATTTTTTATTTTGCTTATTTTTTGAGGCACGGTTTCTCTGTGTAGTCCTGACTGTCCTAGAACTGTCTATCATAGACCAGGTAGCCCTGAATGTACAACAATCCACTTGCCTCTCCCGTCCACACTTTACTTATTTTTAATCTCTCTGTGCAGTGCCTGTGCACTCATCCATTGAGGCCAGGTGTGAGGACGTCTGATGTCTTCTGTTACTCTCTCCCTTATTGTCTTGAAATACGATCTCGCACTGAAACAGAAACCATTTTGGCTAGGCTGGCTGGCCAGAGAGCTCCCAGGATATACCTGTACCTACTCCCTAATGCTGGAGTTCCAGGCCACCATGTCTTTTTCACATAGGTGTTAAGGTGAAGAATACATTTCTGATAATCATTGTTAGCATGGAAATAAGCATATTCCAGAGTCTTTTGTTTTTGAGTTTTAAACTTTATGTTTGCATGTTCACATGTCTGTAGGCCAAAGTTGACGTTGGATGCCTTCCACTGTTGCTGTCTACTTTGCTTATTCTTTATTGAGGCATGGTTATTGGCTAAACTTGCCAATTCCAGCTAGCAGGTTGCTTTGAGGATATCCTATTTCTGCCCAAATGTTAGGATTATAGGCAGTCACCACACCAGCTCAGCTTTTACATGGATTCTGTGAATCTGAACTCTGATCATCGTATTTGCATGGCAAGTGCTCTACCTGCCGAGCTCTGTCTCCTGGAGTCCAACTGCCTTTGAAATCCCTGTATAGCCAAGGCTTTTCTCAAACTTCTAATCCTACTGCCTCCATCTCCCACATGCTGGGATTATAGGTTCATGCCACCATTTATGGCTATATTTTGTGTGTGTGTATTTGTGCACATGTGTGTGCACGCACACACATGCCAGAAGTTCATGTTGGGTTTCTTATTACATTGTTTTCCACCTTACGTTTTGAGACAGGATGTCCCACTGAACTCGTGACCAGTTGGCTAGGTTAACCTGGCTAGCTGGCTGGCTGGCTTGTGGGCCATCATATTCTTTGACTCTTCCCCCAGCAGTACTAGGGTTGCAGGTGTGTGCTATGGTACCTAGTCTGTTGATGGAGGTTTCTGATCCCACCTGGCCCGCAGCTGTTGAGTCCCAAAGAAACACACAGAGGTCCGCATTAATTGTAAACTGGTTGGCCTATTAGCTCAGACTTCTTATAACTCTTATAACTTACATTAGCCCATAATTCTTGTCTGTGTTAGCCACGTGGCTTGGTACCTTTTATCAGCGAGGCATTCTCATCTCGCTTCCTCTGTGTCTGGATGACAACTGCAGACTGACTCTTTCCTCTTCCCAGAATTCTCCTGTTCCGTTGCCCTGCCTCTACTTCCTGCCTGGTCACCCCACCTCTACTTCCTGCCTGGCTACTGGCCAATCATCATTTTATTAATACAATATAAGTGACAGGGTACAAGACCATTGTCCCACAGCACTAGTTTATGTAGGTGCTGGGTGTCTGAGTCAGACTGGAGGATGGCTCAGTTAAGAATATACTTGATGCTCTAGCACAACTGTCTAATTCCAGTTCCAGGAGACCCAATGCCCTCTTCTGACCTTTTTGGGGACTGCACATATGTGATGCAGAGAAATGCATGCAGACAAAGCACTCATACCTAAAGTAAAAAGAGCGAATCTTTAAAAGAAGTAAGATTTTAGGAGAATAGAATGGAGCTGTTAGGATGTGCTGTAGCTTAGTGGTGGAGAGCTCCTCCTTTGCATCTGGAAGGCTGTAGGCTTGATCACCAGCACTGATTAGAAAAAACAAAGGTAGTGATGTGTTGAGACCCTGCCTCAGAAAAGAGGGAAGGACTGATGGTTTATTTCATAGTAGTTTACATCAGCCAGCCAGTGGGGAGGTCCAGAAAGTTCAACGTTTGTTTTATGCAAATCGCTTAGGCAGTGTATGACTTACTTAGTATTTACTTAATTTGTATATACATTTGCACATTGGGTTCCATATTTAAGATGGCCTTGGTTTTGTTTCCCTTGAGGTTATGATTGCATTTTTTTTTCTCTCTCAAAACTTTAAATGTGTCTAATAGTTCCTTGCCAACTGTCCTTCCCTTCCAAGACATGTTTCTGCCCTCAACTTTGCTTTTTTCCTTTGGATAGTGAAAAAGACATGGGAGGACATAGAAGACAGCTCCTGCCGAGACTTCATAGAGGAATATATCACTGCCTATCCAAACCGCCCCATGGTACTTCTCAAGAGTGGCCAGCTCATCAAGACAGAGTGGGAAGGCACGTGGTGGAAGTCTCGAGTTGAAGAGGTGGATGGCAGCCTAGTCAGGATCCTCTTTCTGGTAATGTTCTTTCAAAGAAGGCTTCATTGGGTAAAGCCACTTACTGCCAAGTCCAGGAATCAGAGGTGACTCGTGGCATATATTCACAAGAGAGGATTGGTTCTACCCTGAACCTGTGTCTTTGCCTCCCAGGATGACAAAAGATGTGAGTGGATCTATCGAGGCTCTACACGCCTGGAGCCCATGTTCAGTATGAAGACATCATCAGCCTCTGCACTGGAGAAGAAGCAAGGGGGACAACTCAGAACCCGTCCTAATATGGGTATGTCCTAAAAGTACCTAAGGAACAGACAAGGCAGACAGGCCAATAGATGTAATGAGTCTTTTCTGTCCTGCCAGCCAGCTCCCAAATAACAACACAGAGACGACTTATTAATTATGAAAACTTGGCCTTTAGTGTAAGCTTGTCTCAACTAGCTCTTACAACTTAAATTAACTTATATTATTAAATCTGTATCTTGCCATTTGGCATTACCTCTCTTTCATCTCATATCTCCCATTTCCTTTGTGTCTGGCTTGTGGCTCCCTTTCTTCTTCCCAGAGTCCTTTCCAGAAGTCCCACCTAACCCTTCTTCCTGCCTAGCTATTGGCCATTCAGCTCTTTATTAAACCAGTCAGAAGTCACCTTGGCAAAGATATATCTTTACAATGTAAACAAATATTCTGCAACAAAGATTACATATGGCAGCTGTCCTCTTATTTACCAGAACAATACTTGTAACTCATTGGCTAGAGATAAGTGTCCAGGATGTTTCATTAGTGATGGATTTGTGGAGAGGCCTCCACATTGCTGTGGCTCTGATTCCTTCTGAACACCCACATAAGGTCAGGTGGTTGGCGCACACCTGTAAGCAGTTCCAAGTAGTTGGAAGACAAAAGTAGGTAGATTCAGAATTCAAGATCATTTTTGACTGCATAGTTTGAGGCCGGCCGTATTTACATGTGACCATGCCTCAAAACAATTTTTTCCCAAAACCAGCATATACTAGTATACTTCCTTATGGTGTAAATAATGAAACAAACAATCTTAACACTTAGAAAATTGCCAGTGCCACTTCTGTATGTGAATACAGGTGTGGTTAGAGGACAGCTCAGGTTTGGACTCAGGTTTGGCATTTAATCCCAGCACCGAAGGCAAGTGGGGCTGTGACTTTGAAGCCAGCCTGGTCGTCAGGGCAAGTTCCAGGACAGTCAGGACTACACAAAGAAACCGTAAGGCCTCATCTTCCTTTGTTTGAGGCAAGTTCTGTTTATTTGGGGCATCTGCAAGGCTGTCTGCCCTGTAGGCTTCTAGGGCAATTCCATGTTCTCTACCTCCCATTTCCCTGCAGGAGCACTGGGATTATAGACACATGCTACTATGCCTAGCTTTACATAGGTCTGAAGATTTGAATACAGGCCCTCGTGTTTGTATCCCTGAGCCACCTCTGCATTTCTTTGCTGCATTTTTATATTGCATTAGTTGATAGAGTGTGATAAGGATATCTGACACAGCTGTTATCCTCCTAATTGTAATTTTTGTTTTTCCTGTAGGTGCTGTGAGGAGCAAAGGTCCTGTTGTTCAGTATACACAAGATCTAACTGGCACTGGAACCCAGTTCAAGCCCCTGGAGCCCCCACAGCCCATAGCTCCACCTGCCCCACCTGCCCCACTTGCCCCACCTGCCCCACCTGCCCCACCCCTTGCCCCTCCTCTATCCCCACAAGCAGGTGACACTGAGTGAGTGCTCATCCTCCTTTTTACTTTGAATATTTTTCCCTCCCATACATAACTTCTGAATCCTTAACTGTGTGTTCTCTTTTCAACCTCCCTAGAAGCTTAGAAAGCCAACTTGCTCAGTCACGGAAGCAAGTGGCCAAAAAGAGCACGTCATTTCGGCCAGGATCTGTGGGCTCTGGCCATTCCTCCCCTACTTCACCCACACTCAGTGAAAATGTACCTGCTGGGAAACTTGGGATTAACCAGACATACAGGTAAGGAAACCTCAGACACTGTAGGCAGCTTGACAACATGGACTACTATACAGGGTCCTGAAGGGAGAAACTTGGACTTGAAAAGAATAGTTAAATTAAGCCAGCTGGTGGCAGCACATGCCTTTAATCCCAACATCTGGGAAGCAGAGGCAAGTGGATCTCTGTGAGTTCAAAGCCAACCTGGTCTACAAAGCTACAACCAGGACAGCCAGAGCTGTTACACAGAGAAGCCCGTCTTGAAAAAAAAAAAAAAGAATAGTTAAATTAGAAACCCCATGCCTGAGAAACACACTGTCACTAAAACTTGTTGAGTGTGTTACCATCATCTTTCCTTGACTCCTAGGAATAGCAAGAATGTTTAGGATATAAAACACAGATGCTTTGGTAAAGGACTAGACTCTACTCTGTGACACAGATGTTCATTAGGGAAAGTCCTGTTGAACTAGAGACGTGATCTGTCCGTGAAGAATAGGCAGGGGGTTTCGTTGTCTAGGTTTGTTTGCCAAGAGAAAGGATCTGACATTAATCTTTAGCATCCAGAGCACAGCTGTCCGGGTGAATTGGCACACACCTGTAATCCCAGCTCTTAGATGGGTAGAGCAGAAGATTGGGAGCTGCAGGATACCCTGGGCCACATGATGATACCCTGTCTCAAAAAAAAAAAAAAAAAGCACTCTATGAAAGATGAGAGAGGTGGCTTAGCCAGGTGGAGGAAGGATGATTATATGGCAGAGAGTCCTGTTATCTTCTAGCCTGTTATCTTATGATCTGATATTTCGCATTTAATTTGCAGATCACCTTTGGCCTCAGTAACATCTGCCCCAGCACCTGCAGCTCCTCCAGCCTTCCATGGGATGTTAGAGCGGGCACCGGCTGAGCCTTCCTACCGAGCCCCCATGGAGAAGCTTTTCTACTTACCTCATGTTTGCAGTCACACTTGTCTGTCCCGGATCAGACCCATGAGGAATGAACAGTACCGGGGCAAGAACCCCCTGTTAGTACCACTGCTGTATGACTTCCGGAGGATGACAGCCCGCCGAAGAGTTAACCGCAAGATGGGCTTTCATGTTATCTATAAGACACCCTGTGGTCTCTGCCTTCGGACAATGCAGGAGATAGAACGCTACCTTTTTGAGACTGGCTGTGACTTCCTATTCCTGGAGATGTTCTGTTTGGATCCATATGTTCTTGTCGACAGAAAGTTTCAGCCCTTTAAGCCTTTTTACTATATTTTGGACATCACCTATGGCAAGGAAGATGTTCCCCTGTCCTGTGTTAATGAGATTGACACCACTCCCCCACCCCAGGTGGCCTACAGCAAGGAGCGCATCCCTGGCAAGGGTGTTTTCATTAACACGGGCCCTGAATTCCTGGTTGGCTGTGACTGCAAGGATGGGTGTCGGGATAAGTGAGTTGGAGTGTATAGGGTTTGCTCTTTCTGCCTCCAGCTTTATTACACTTGCCTTCTTTTTTCTTTTCTTTTTTTCTTTATATTGCTTTCCTATCTCCCTTTCCTTCCTATTTCAGCTACAGTTCTGCTAAGGCCACCATGAGAGTTATGATATAGAAACTGAGTGTGGTGGCACATACCTGTAATTTTGGTATTTGAGAAGCTGAGGCAGGAGCATCTTGAATTGTGGGCCAGCCTGGGCTTTATAACAACTCTGAAGGTTGGGCTACATAGTGAGGTCTTTTTATAAGTAACAGAGAAGAAAGTATTGAGGTAAGGAGGCCGAAGTCTGATGCGGCCTCCTGTAACCCTGGGAATGTTCTTTCTTTCTCTGTTCCTGTCCCTACTTGCTCTGCTTTTGTCTCTCCTTTTCTTAAACGTTGGTCCCTTTGTGCAGTCTTTGATCCTCTCTATCTACTCTACACTTTCTGTGTCTTCCTCTTTTTCCTAAACAAAAACTGAAATCGCAATACCTTTTACCTTATCTTCATCCTTGGTTGTTGTTTGGTTTTTACTCAGAGCATGAAGGACTTCTGGGAGTCCCTAGTGACTGAGGGTGAGACCTCGAATGTCCCTGGTCAGAGGGTTTCCATAACCAAGGTCTGCTTAAAAGTGGCTTTTAGCTTCTCCTGGCTTCTTCATGCTCAGCATGACCTGTGGATGTTAGGGCCTTTCTTCCTGTCTCACATTTCAGGCAATCCTTGCCAGCAAGGTCACTCACTCAGCAAGTACACCTCCTTGTCACACATGGGCACCTTGGGCATAGCAGAGCCTGGCATGAGGCAAGTGGCTGCTTCTAGGAGATTTTAAGTTATGGACTCTGGACTCAGTTTTGCTATAAGACAGTCTCATGTAGCTCAGGCTGGCCCAGAACTCATGTAACTGAGGATAATTATCTCCTGACCCTCCTACCCCCATGTCTCAAATGGTGGATTACAGATGTGCATCGCCGTGTCCAGCTGCCGTCCTTCATGTATCTCATAGTCATGGCTCTGTTGACACGCTTTTCTCTTTACAGATCCAAATGTGCCTGCCATCAGCTAACTATCCAAGCCACAGCGTGCACCCCAGGGGGTCAGATCAACCCTAATTCTGGCTACCAATACAAAAGATTAGAAGAATGTCTGCCCACAGGGTAAGTGGTTGGATTGGTGATAGATTGCCTCAGATAGAGGAGTACATTCTGGTTTTTCTATTTGTAAGAACCATTGGAAACCTGAGGATTATTCTGAGGGTGGTAATACATGCTAGGACTCCAAAATGATGCGAACCATTGCCTTTGGGAGGCTGAAACAGGAAGATAGTTTCAGACCCATCAGTCCAAAATCCTGTCTCAAAAAAATAACAGAATTAGATAGTTTCTAATAATTTTCTTTCTTTCTTTCTTTCTTTCTTTCTTTATTTATTTATTTATTTATTTATTTATTATGTATACAATATTCTGTCTGTGTGTATGCCTGCAGGCCAGAAGAGGGCACCAGACTCCATTACAGGTGGTTGTGAGCCACCATGTGGTTGCTGGGAATTGAACTCAGGACCTTTAGTAGAGCAGGTGAAGCTCTTAACCTCTGAGCCATCTCTCCAGCCCTCTAATAATTTTCTTATATAGAAAACTTAGAAGGATGTGATAGGATTGCTTGATTTCTAGGCTGGGTTGGACTATGCCCCAAGACCTTGTATGGAAAAAAAAAGAACTAGCACTAGCAAGATGTTCAACATTAAGAACACTTGTTCTTGTAAATACTTGGATTTGACTCCTAGTACCTACATGGTCACTCCAGTTCCAGGGGATCTGATACCCTTTTCTAATCTCCAAGGACATCAGGCACACATGTGATATGCAGACATGCATGCAAGCAAAACATACATATAAGATTAACTTTTTAAAAGAACCATTAATTTCATAGCTGTGTAAATGTTCTGCTTATGACTTACTCTAACAAGTGAAATGTATTCAAAGAGAGTAGGAAAAACAAATTATAGGTCTTTGTTAACTTAAAATGAAAAGTTACACCAGGCATTGGTTGTGCACACCTTTAATCCCAGCACTTGGAAGGCAGAGGCAGGCAGATCTCTGGGTTCGAGGCCAGCCTGGTCTACATAGTGAGTTTCTGGACAGGCTCCAAAGCTGTCCAGGCTCCAAAATCCTGTTTGGGGGAGGAGGCAAGGTTATCCTTAGCTACATGGTGAGTTTAAAGCTAGCCAGCCTGCTCTACATAAGACCTTATCTCAAAAAGTGTAGAAATTTTTAAAATATCAAAATACATTTTGGAAATGTTTAGTTTGTCACTGCAGTGGGTTAAATGCGAATGGTTCCCACAGATTCTTAAGTTTGAATGCTTGGTTGAACTATTTGGTAAGGATTAAGAGGTGTGGCCTTCTTAGAAGTGGTGTGTCACGAGAGGTGAGCGTTGAGGTTTTAGAAACCCACACCATTCCAGTTAGAGCTCTGTCTGCCTCATACTTGTGGGTCAGATTTACGCTTTCAACTACGACTCCAGTGCCGTGTCCCACGATAAGGGCCATGGACTCACCATATAAAACACAAGACCCCAACTAAATGCTTTCTTTTTTTGTTTTTTGAGATACGGTTTCTCTGTGTAGCTTTGGAAGCTATCCTAGGACTCCCTCTGTAGACCAGGCTAGCCTCAAATGCACAGAAATCTGTCTATCTCTGAGTCCTGGGATCAAAGG
Organism: Microtus ochrogaster; assembly: GCF_000317375.1. NCBI lineage: Eukaryota > Metazoa > Chordata > Mammalia > Rodentia > Cricetidae > Microtus > Microtus ochrogaster. Next base: position 3,242,290 of record NC_022022.1, read on the forward strand.
TGTGGGCCACCACCACCCAGCAGATGCTTTCTTTTATACGTTGAGTTGGTCTTGGTGTTTCTTCACAATAGTAGAACAATAACTAAGACAACCACTTAAATACAAACCCAATCCTACAAGAAACAGGCTCTTTGGTTCTTTTTTGAGGCAGGTCTCTCTCTGTAGCCCAGGCTGCCATTGAAACTTGCCATCTACCTGGCTTGGCCTACCAAGTGCTAGGATTATGAGCCTGCATCACCATACCTGGTAAAAATATTTCTGAATAAGCACGAATATGTGTCACTCAACTACTTAAAACTATCAATTGCCCACTGCACACATGGATTTCATTCTGTTCTTTACTCTAGCCCCTTTCTGTTTCTTTCCCTATAAAGTTATGTCAAGGGTGTTTATATCCGTTACTTCCCAGAGCCATTTCTCTGTATTGCGGCCTACCTCTGAGGTTGTGGTGCCGGAGATGTGCTCTTGGCACCTTGCGCTGCTTTTGTTTGGCTGCCTGTCTTCAGCCTGTCCCTGGACACTTGGAAAGTAGGCCTTTTCCCCCTGGGGGTTTAATTGGTTTGTTTTGTTTGTTGGACGTGGCCTCACAGTCCAGGCCGGCTTCCAACTGATTATATAGCCAAGGATGACCCTGAACTCCTGGGCCTCCTGCCTCCACTTCAAGTGTTGGAATTACAGGCCTTTGCCACACAGCTGGCACACAGGACGTTTTCATTCCCTTGCATTTGCAGCACCACATTTATACTTTCTATAAGTATTCCTAACAACTTTGTAGACTCAGTTTTGGGGTTTTTTTTCCTCCCTGGGTACTAGAGCCCTGTTGGTCTTCCACACACATTGTATCACCAGACAGTGCATAGTACAGTGCTACAGAGTAGTCACTGAAAGACATTTGAAGAATAAGTAGCTGATGATACTTAGTGTAGTTACTCTCAAGTTTCCTGTGCTGGTAGCAAAGACACTTTTTCTTTTTTTTCTTTTTTTTTTTCTTTTTTTTTTTTTTTTCTTTCTTTTTTTGATGAGGGAAAGCTTTATTTTATTTTACAGATTACAGTCCATCATGAAACTCGACAGTACAGAAACTCGAGGCAGGAATTTGGAGCAGGAACTTAAGGAGAGACCATGGAGGAACATTGCTGGCTGGCATGTTCTCTGTGGTTCTCCCTGCTTGCTTTCTTTTTTTTCTTTTTTGGTTTTTCAAGACAGGGTTTCTCTGTGGCTTTTGGAGCCTGTCCTGGAACTAGCTCTGTAGACCAGGCTGGTCTCGAACTCACAGAGATCCGCCTGCCTCTGCTTCCCGAGTGCTGGGATTAAAGGCGTGCGCCGCCACCGCCCGGCCCTGCTTGCTTTCTTACATTGAGGAAGACCCCCTGCCCAGTGTGCTGAACCCTTGCGTATTTACCATTGATCAGGAACATGTTCTATAGATCTAACTGCGGGCCAGGAACAAAGATACTTACACAAATAGATCCCTAATTCCCAATAGACTCTTAGGCATGGGCTGGAGCGCTCTGTGTAGACAAGGGCAGCCCCAGGTACTTCTTCACTTTAGGAGTGCTGGAATGCTCCACTACGACCAGAGGCTTTTAAGGACGCATAGGGTAAAACTTTGTTCCTGGGAAGGTGCTGGTCTATGATAATCAGTTTCTGGAGGTTGCTTGGACTATAGGTCTGTGTGTTCATTCTCCTCTCTGCGTATTAACAGTAACCCCACCCATGTTTTAAAAACATAAAATTTTAACTTTTATTTTTGTGATACTGGGAGTCAAGCCCAGATCTTTTAATATTAGGCAAGAGCACTTCCACTGAGCTATATCCACAGTCTTAACAGTCCTTTGTAAAGTTGGGAGAAAAAATACGCCTTTATTTTTTATTGTTAATTGTTTTAGATTTACATTTGCTCTGTGTGTGTGTTTACATACATTCAGGCACGTGCTCTCTGTGTGTGCCTGTTGGGTCCCCTAGAACTGGGCTTACAGATGGTTGTAAGCCACCATGTGGGTGCTGGAAACTGAATGCAGGTCTCCTGCAAGAGCAGCAAGTGTTCTTAACTCTGACCAGTCTCTCTAGCCCCTTGTTTTGATATTTTGAGACAGGGTCTCAGGTAGCCCAAGCTGGCTTTGAACTCTGTATTGCCAGGGATGACCTTAAATTTCTGAAACTCCTGCATCCACTGTCCAAGTGCTAGGATTGCAAAGCTCGGTTATATAGGGATAGTCTGAGCTATATTCTCTATTGGGTTTCTAGAATTTATCGTATGGGCCCACCATATGTTTACAATAGGACTAGATGTGGACACACGAGCTTACTTTACATCAGCCACAATAATTATTGCTATTAGCTATACCACCACCACTGGTTTATGCAGTGAGTCATGGGAGGCTGCATGTTCGTGGAGGCCAGAGTTCATCTTGTGTCTTCACTCTCTACGCCCTTTTCCCAGACAGGGTTTCACTATGTAGCCCTGGCTGTCCTAGAACTTTCTGTAGACTGGCCTCAAACTCATAGAGATAGAGTTCTGGGATTAGAGGTGTGCACCACCATTGCCCAGCTTTTTTTTTTTCTTCTTCTCCTCTTCTTCCTCCTTTCCCCCCACTGACCCTGAAGCTCACCAGTTTGTCTAGGCCCCAGGAGTCTTCCTGTCTCTGCCGTCACTGGGATTACAGGCCTACATCACCACACCCAGCTTTTATAGCATTGCTGATTCTGAACTCAGATTCTCATGCTTGCATTTACGGTAAGCATCATATACCAGCTGAGCCATCTCCCCAGCCTTACTAGTTATACTTTTTGTTTTTGTTTTGATTTAGATTTTTGAGACCAGATCGCTTGTCCTCGACCTCAATGTGTAGACCAGGCTGGCATTGAACTCAGAGAGATCTACCTACCTGTGCCTCCCATGATACTCTTTTCTTCAGTTGTTGAACTGGAAATGTGAGGTCAGAATTGCTATGACCTTTCTTATTGTTGTACTCAAAGTGTTTGACACAACTCTGGTTTAATATGTTGTTTACTGACAGCTTGGCATAGTAGTGCATGGGTTTGAGGCCAGCCTGGTCTACATAGTGAGTTCCAGGACAGCCTTAAAAAAGCATTGTACAGGGCTGGAGAGATGGCTCAGAGGTTAAGAGCATTGCCTGCTCTTCCAAAGGTCCTGAGTTCAATTCCCAGCAACCACATGGTGGCTCACAACCATCTG
>NC_022022.1:3246222-3257714 GCF_000317375.1 Microtus ochrogaster
GTCACACTGTGCACTATACTATGGGCATTCAGATAGTCACACTGTGCACTATACTGTGGGCATTCTGACGGTCACATTGTGCACTATACTATTTTGAACATCTCTGTGAATCACTTTCCCTTCTGAATTATGTCCCTGGTCTTATTTGCAAATGAGTCCAAAAACGTGGGTGGCTCATTCTCTAAATCTAGTCACTTAGGTCATTCCCTACTTCATAATCTTTACTCATGACAGGTTTTACGGTTTTTAGTACTCTAGTGACTGTCATTGATTTTATTCTACCTTCCTAGGGTTTATGAGTGTAACAAACGCTGCAAATGTGATCCAAACATGTGCACAAATCGGTTGGTGCAGCATGGACTACAGGTTCGACTACAGCTATTTAAGACACAGAACAAGGGCTGGGGTATCCGCTGCTTGGATGACATTGCCAAAGGCTCTTTTGTCTGTATCTATGCAGGTTAGTAATGAAAGAGGAGGTTATTGCTCCATGGGGTTTGGGACATGATAGTTCAGAGCAAAGTTGAACATAGCAAAGTGCTACTGGGCTTGGTAGCATATGCCTATAATCTAGGTACTTAGAAGGTGAAGGCAGAAAATTTAGGAGTTGGAGGTAGCCTGGAGTACATACACAGACTCTGCCTTAGAAAAAATAGTGTTTGATGGGCATTGGTGGCATACACCTATAATCCGGGCACTTGGGAGACAGAGCCATGTGTTCAAGGCCAACCTGGTCTACAGAGCTATTTCCAGAACCGCCAGGGCTACACAGAGAAACCCTGTCTCAAAAAAACAAAAACCTACCAAACAAACAAAAGCATAGTGTTTGAGCAGTGAAACTGAGCTCTGAAAAACAGCATGTGCTTAGTTTGCAGGAGACACTGAATTCAGTCCTAGCACTTAGAAGAGGGACTGGACAGTCTGGCGTTGAACTGAGAGTAAGAGGAGACAGGAGCTTCTCCTGTAAAGACATGCTAGGTGATGTACCTATGTAGGCGGACCAGAGAGAGTTAAAGGTGCTTCATGAAAACAGTGAAAGGGAGCCGGGCAGTGGTGGCGCACACCTTTAGTCCCAGCACTTGGGAAGCAGAGACAGGCCTCTGTGAGTTCGAGGACAACCTGATCTACAAAAGCTAGTTCCAGGACAGGCTCCAAAAGCTACAGAGAAACCTTGTTTCGAAATACAAACAAACAAACAAACAAAAAAAAAAAAAACGGTGAAAGGGAATCAGATTTTGGCTGTTGTCTCTTCAGTGAGAGACCTCATTTAGATCCCATTGTATCGTTTTCTCCTAGAGATATTTTAACATAGAAGGTGAAAGGCCAATGTGACAGGTTGTAGTGACCTTGCTTTCATGATGAAGACAAGGGTGGCCTCCAGAGTGAGCACATAGTACAGGGTTTGCCCTCTGGGTAGGGTCACTGATAAAAACCTTTCAATTCTCTTCATTCTCAGGCAAAATCCTGACAGATGACTTTGCAGACAAAGAAGGCCTGGAGATGGGTGATGAGTACTTTGCAAATCTGGACCACATTGAAAGTGTGGAGAACTTTAAGGAAGGATATGAGAGTGATGTTGGCAATTCCTCTGACAGCAGTGGGGTGGACATGAAGGACCAGGAAGATGGCAACAGTGGTTCAGAGGACCCTGAGGAATCCAATGACGACAGCTCTGATGATAACTTCTGTAAGGATGAGGACTTCAGCACCAGTTCAGTGTGGCGTAGCTATGCTACCCGAAGACAGACCCGGGGTCAGAAGGAGAATGGGCTGTCTGAGGTGGCTTCCAAGGATTCCCGCCCCCCAGACCTTGGACCTCCACACGCTCCTATACCTCCCTCAGTATCTGTAGGGGGCTGCAAACCACCTTCATCTGAGGAGACTCCCAAGAACAAGGTGGCCTCATGGCTGAGCTGCAATAGTGTCAGTGAAGGTGGATTTGCCGACTCTGACAGCCGTTCCTCCTTCAAGACTAGTGAAGGTGGAGGAGGCCGGGGAGAGGCTGAGAAGGCCTCTACCTCAGTACTGAGCTTCAAGGATGAAGGAGACACTAAGCAGACTAAGAAAGAGGTAAGAAAGGACTGAACATGCTTTTTTTGTTTTCTTTTTTTCGGGAAAGGGTTTCTCTGTCCAACAGTCATAACTGTCCTGAAACAAGCTCTTGTAGACCGGGCTGGCCTCGATCTGCCTACCTCTGCCTCCCGTGTGCTGGGATTATAGATGTGGACCACCACTACCCAGCTGGCTGAACACTCTTGAGAGCAGCCACCCCTCCCCACCAGGAAAACTTGTGCTTTTTAATGCATGGTTCTGAAGTTTTAAAGCTACGTCTGGTGATGGCCATCCTAGCTGGAGGACTCCCAGGACAGTATAAGGTGTCGCATGGCAAGAGTCAGGGAACATGTGTCTGTGTTAAGAGCAGTACCTTTTAACCTTGGTACAAATGGAGATTGAGGTGGGGGGCCCACCTCGGTCAAGACTCCATCTCAAACCCAAAGCAATAAATAACTGAAATAGGGTTTGTTTCATTTTGTTTTTCATTACTGTTTTTAGATAGGATTGTGCTACAGTCCAGGTTGGCTTGAAATTTGCTTTTACAAGTATATCTTTGATATTGAAACATTCCCCATTACAGGTAGTAAAACTGTTGGGTCCATGGAACACTGTGCTCGTTATTGGGAAAGATTAAAGGACCTTGCCAGGGGAGTATACTGATGAGAATGATTATTGCTGTTAGGTCAGAGTGCTTTCCCCACAGCACCCCTCTTTAGGGTGCCTCTTACTGCCTTATGCTAATGTCTTTGGAAATCTTTTGTTACCTTGGGTCATGAAAGCATTTAACCCGTCCCTTGTTCCTTCCCAGGACCCGGATGACCGAAACAAGACGTCAGTGTAAGTGCTTGCTTTTGGACTGTGCTGAGTCTGCCTTCCCCTTTCACACTTACAAGAGAAACAGCCAGTAACTTGACCCCTCTCATTCTCTGCCCTTCCTATCAGAGTTACTGAAAGCTCTCAGAATTATGGACACAATCTTCCTATGAAGTCTGAAGGACTTCGCCGACCATCTAGTAAAACTTCTGTGCCCCAAAGCCGGCGACTTGTGGCTTCTACTCAGTCAAACCCTGATGTGAGTGCTTTCTCTTTTATTTAGTCCAAGTAAAGGAACATGTAGTAGCCTCACCTCAAGTCATTCACTAGAATAACTATCAGTTAAGTTTCTTCTTAATTCTTTGGTCTTGACTTTTCTACTTTGTTCTCCAACATCTAACCATCATCATCTTGCAGTTGCCGTAGCCCATTTTGCCAAATCCTAGGTAAAAGCAAGAACTTGAAGCAGCCTTTCTTCCCAGTAGCTCTTTTTCCCTCTCCACCATTGTCTCCCCAGGACATCCTGACACTGTCCAGCAGCACAGAAAGCGAGGGGGAAAGTGCAACCAGCCGAAAGCCCACTGCTGGCCAGACTTCAGCCACAGCCGTTGACAGTGATGACATCCAGACCATTTCTTCTGGCTCTGAAGGCGATGACTTTGAGGACAAGAAGACCTCGTCCGGTAGCCTGAAAATGTTTGGGGAGTAGTAGGAAGAAGCAGGAAAGTCGGGAACATTTGTTGTTGTTTGGTTTTTCTAGACAGGGTTTCTCAGCTATGGATCCTGTCCTGGAACTAGCTCTGTAGACCAGGCTGGCCTCGAACTCACAGAGATCTGCCTGTCTCTGCCTCCTGACTGCCAGGATTGAAGGCGTGCACCACTCACACCTGACTAGTGATTTAGGGTCTTAGCCTGAGATCTAGCCTAGCATATTGCTATTCCTGAACTGAGCAGGCTGGGTTAAATAAAAGATAGGAGATCTGATCATGAGTTGGTATAGGTCTCACATACCCTTTTTCCTTTTTTTTTTTTTTTTTTTTGCTTTTCAGGTCCAGCAAAGCGCCAGGTGGCAGTAAAATCAACCCGAGGTTTTGCTCTTAAATCAACCCATGGGATTGCTGTTAAATCAACCAACATGGCTTCTGTGGACAAGGGGGAGAGCGCACCAGTTCGTAAGAACACACGCCAGTTCTACGATGGTGAAGAATCTTGCTACATCATTGACGCCAAGCTTGAAGGCAACCTAGGCCGCTACCTCAATGTAAGACTCTTGACCACTTCTAAGTGCAGGATTGTGTGTATGCCATTGCTCTCAAATTCCTAATTCTTTAAAGATATTATATAAACCCACTTTTGCTTATAAGTTGATTTCAAAGAATAAGGTAGCTTTCTTTCAAAACACCACTGATGTTTTGAAATATCAAATGATGTGAGATATCATTTTCTTGTAATTCTCACAAAGCCAGACGTTTCCTTGGTCAAGTGACTGTCATCTTTGTACTACAGCACAGTTGCAGCCCCAACTTGTTTGTCCAGAATGTCTTCGTGGATACTCATGATCTTCGCTTCCCTTGGGTGGCCTTTTTTGCCAGCAAGTAAGAGGGATAATGAGGAAGGGGTAAATTCCATGGAGATTCTGGGCGGGGGGGACCTTCCTTTGTGGCCAGGCTTCACCTTTATCTTGTAAAATCTACTTCCAAGTGCCTATGCTACCACATCCCCATCCTTTTCCCTCTTCAGGAGAATCCGGGCTGGAACAGAACTTACTTGGGACTACAACTACGAAGTGGGCAGCGTGGAAGGCAAGGAGCTGCTGTGCTGCTGTGGAGCCATTGAATGCAGAGGGCGTCTCCTGTAAAGGGAGACCCTTGGACAGGGTCTTCCTGGCTGTTGAACTCTGACCCCAGGTCTCTGGTCTAGCTACTCTCCAGTTCCTAGTAGATAGAAATGGAGATTCTGGATCAGGACTCTCCCAGTGTGGTGCTAGCAGGCACTAGGGTGGGTAGACATGGCCACTCTAGCCTCAGCCTGAGGTCCTTCTCAGATGTTCCCGTGTTCACGATTCTCATGGGCTGTTGTCTGCCGTCCTGTCCTGTGTGGTTTCGTGATGAAGATTGTGTATCTTCTCTCCTCAGTCCCCATCGTAATCTCCCAGGGAGAGGTCATTTTCCCACTGGGCAGCTGTCTTACACCTCCATTTTACTTGTGTAATTTTTAGCAAAAAAAAAAAAAAAGTTACATAACCACAAAGAAGGCCTAAGAAAACTATCCCCTTTCTCAGTTCTTAATAGTCTGACACACTGTCATGTTTTATTTAACCTTTAATATACTTTAATTAAAAAAAAAAACATTAACAGTACATTTTGGTCTGAAATGGTCCCTCGCCATAATGCCAGGTCCTAGCTGTAGTTCTGGCTTTATAACTGAAACTCCAAATGTTCAATAAATAAGAGAACTAGTTGCCATTCTACTCCACGCCAGCTTGTCTTAGCTGGAGGGAGGGGAAAGAAAGGCCAGAGAAAGGAGGCAGTGACATCCTGGAACTGTGGTCCCTGGGGTAGGGTGAGGGGTATGTATACCCTCCTTCACTTAGTTAACTTGTTATAAAGGAGAAAAAGTTAAAAGTAGCTCAGCTTTCATTTTTGGCTTGAGCTAGGGTGCTTAGAAAGGTGGAACGTTGGTCCAGCTTTGGCAGAATGAGGCCCAGAGATGGGACAGTAAGGCACAACCCTGGCTTAAAGTCAGGGAGTCAAAGGCAAACAGCTCCAAATTCTTCAGAATAAGGAATGTAAGTTTTAACTCCAACCCTCAGAGTGGAGAAAGGTTTTCAGAAAGCATGAGAAAGGGTAGCCTGGAAAACAGAGAGGGAAGTCAGACCATTACCCTCTCTAGCAGAGGATATGACCAACCTTCTCTCCCTGAGATAGGCTGGTTACAGTTAGGTGACAGACTCCTCTCCTTACGCCCTTTCTCCCCGGAGCTCAGGTGTCCCTACAGGGAAGGCTGGCTAGTTTCTTGGCTTCGTGTATTAATGTGGGAGGCAGCTAGGACAATGGTTCAGTCATTCTTAGGATGATTGTTATTGAGGATGGGGTGGCCATTAGCTAGGAGCTGACTCTTTGCTCCTGCCCCAGCTGCAGCCTCCTCCCCCTCTGAGCTCTCTGTTTCTTCTCGGTCACTGCGTTCATCTTCTACCAGCTGTGAAAAGGACAAAAAGGGTTATGTATTTCCTGCTAGCCCCCAGAACCTCACACTGTTTCTGAAGCGTTACTGGCACGACAGAGTTTAGATTAGAGGGGTTGGGGTTCAGAGTGCTGAGGTCTACAAAGGGGAGGCAGCCTTCCTCACCTTTCCAGTTATGAACTTGTGGGCCATGCGCAGGATGAAGTAGGCCCAGAAGACATGCAGCATCTGCAGCACTGCCATCATGGCGTTGAAGAAGTAATAGCCAAAGAAGGCAGGGTAGAGCTCCAGGGGGTATACCAGTGTGCAGTGTAGGATCCTGAGGAGTTAAGAGAGAGTGGTTACATGGAGCTGGGTGAAACGAGAGAGAAAGGTAAGAAGAGCCAGCTCCCTGCTCACCAGAAGGGCATGATGACCAGTCGCGTCAAGATGAAAACGATGGCGAAGACAATGAAGAGGTTATTGCAGGTGTTCTTCCAGCCCGCGTAGTTAAACATCTTGGCAGACTATAAATAGTCCATCGATCACCATGGGCCCCCGACTCTCCCGTACACATTAATTATGTGTGTGTGGTTAGCAGCACTGGCTGTGCCCTCCCACCTCAGTACCAGGAATATCAGTGCCCTCTCCACCCCTGGAAGACTGGAGGAGCAAATGAGCCTGCAGTGGGACGTCCACTGTGAGGAAGCCTAACCTCCAGCAGGTAGTCGGAGGAGTCGTGCAGAGCCAAGACGAGAGTCCCTGCTCGGACGTAGTTGGCAAACCAGGAGAAGCTGAGGAGAATGATGGTGGCCACATGGTGAATGATCTGTTCCTTAAAATCCTGCAGAAAAGATGCAAGCTTCAAGAGACTCTTCCATGTTCACTGTTTACACACACAACCCAAACTTTTGTTCCCGGTATCCCAGCAGCTCTGTCCAGATCTCTGAGAAATCCTGATTCCAGGGCCTCATCTGGCCCTTGGACTTAAATGCACAGCCTCTTCACCCACCTTCCGCTTGACGTCGGAGGCAATGCTGAAGAGCAGGGACCAGTAGAAGGAGAGTTCGATCATGTAGTACCAATACTGAGAAGGGACGATGCTCTGGGAGAGGAAAGAGGGGTGAGGGATCCCAGAACAACTAGCTCTAAGGGGCTCACCTCCAAACTCGCACCCCTTCTAGCCCCTCAAGATACTCTGTTGTGTGAAGAAACTCTTAATAATGGATGTTGTGTGCTGTAGGCCACTCCTCATACCTGTATGGGGTATCCCTCCCAAACTTTCCTCAAGTCATAGAACCAGGGTTTCTGCAAAGAGATTAAAGAAAGATCTCAAATCCTATTGCTTTTCCCCATCTTGACAGAAGATGTGTCCCACATCCCAGTACTCACATCCATGATGACAGCCACGCCAGCAACAAAGGCAATTAGGTAAAACGTGAATCTCCAACTGCAAGAGGAAGCACATCTGGCTAGGCAGGAAGATCAGCAGCTTCCACTGCCCCCACACACCCTCTCAAGGTACCCTTACTCCTGCACACCACAGCCCTCTCCTCCCAGCAAGAAACAACAGAACTGTGCCACCCAGTTTCCCCCACCTGGCTTCTCGGAACTTCTTGAGAAGGCTGGGCCTGTCCTGGTTGCGGCGGCGGCGGAACCAGCGTTCTATCTGGCGGCTAGAGAGCCCGCTCTGCCGAGACAAAAGCTCTACCTCCACCTAAGCATAGTGAGGCCACGACATTCAGCCATCAAATCGGCAGTGTCCCAACTCTGCCCAACCTCACCCAGTAACAACCCACCAAGTCCTAACCTTCCAGAGCTAGCATTCAAACTCTGGCCCACCCAAACTCAGCAACTCCCAGCCAGGGTCATCTGCAGCTCGTACCTGCTTGGGCTGCTTGCCGCTGGTCAAGTAGAAATGCTCTAAGGTGACGTTGGGAGGGGCCCGTAGTCGGGTTTTCTCCTTAATATTCAGGAGGGCGGCCAGAGGTGTAGCCACATAACTGGGGAAGGGACATGAGAGAGAGGTGTCTGGCTCCCTTGGAGCATTCCTAACCCCTAAACGGGGAGGACAAAGTACCACAAGTTCAGGCATCTTAATTTTGGGCCTCAGTTTCCCAAGTTTCCTGGCAACCCCCTTTCCTCTAGCCTCCTGGGCTGCCCACAGCCGACAAAGCTGCCTATGTTCACTATTGACCAGGCGAAGAGGAGGCGGGCACGGGGTGAGAACAACCAGCTATTGAAGGAAAGGGCTGGGGGTGCTGAGGCCTCAGGAAGACAATGGTGCTCTGGGGGAGGGCGAGCAGGCAGCAGGGACCTGGGTGCAGAGCGCACCACTGTCCAGAACTAAGTCTCAAGAGACCAACATGAAGTCTGCTAGGCTGGCCGCAGTCGGAGGTGTGGGGCATGCTCACAGCTCAAAGAAGTATCGAACGACGAGAAGGACCAGGGCCAGGGGAAGTGTGATGTAGAGGTCCGAGGCTTTGGCATAGACACGTCCATCTCTGTCTTCTAGATCAGCCCAGGTTAGGTTCACGGGCAGCCACAGTCGGTCCCACCAGAAGTGGTCATACAATGTCTGGAGCATCCTGAGGGAGGGAGGGAGAAGCTAGTCAGAGCTCCGCAGGGAAGAAAAACATTCTTTCGGTTGTCAAAGGAATGGGACTGGGGCTCAGCCTGGGATTCTGGGTTTGGCTACGTGGCCCTGGAACAAACTGCTTTCCTCCACTGACTCGGTTTCCTTATCTGTAATAGGAAATCAGCAGCTTTCAAGTTCCAGCATTTACAGTTTGTTGCAACCTTAGGTGATGCTGATACCACAAAGGCCTGATCCCCTGGGGAAAAACAAAAACAAAAAACCACTCATTTCTTAATTTCTTATCAGTCTTATCTTTTGGCTCTCAACCTGGAGAGAACGAGCAAGACCCAGAGAAGCAATAGTCAACAGCCAGGGAAGTCATCCAGGTTGACTGGGCGTGGTGTAACACACCTTCAATCCCAGACTCAGGAGGCAGAGGCAGGTAGGGCCATGGTGTCCAGAACAGCCAGGGCTACATAGTGACCCTTAGCTGGCCAGCAGATCTACAGGAGAAAATGAAACAGGTACCATCCCCAAAGAACAGTGAGCATTGGCACTCCATGCCAAGGCCTTCAGTCTCTCAAGTGAGGCGGAGCATGGTCACTAAGACTGTTCAGAAGGGAAGTGAGAGGCACACACGGTGTCAGTGCTGAGGACGGTCTGGACAGCAAACCAAGACATCTGGCAAAGCGACCTATTTTCCCTCTTCCTCCTCTTTCTCCTTTATTCTTTGAGACAGCACCTATGCAGTGCAGGCTGGTCTCAAACTCATGACCTTACTGCTTCAGCAGCTCAAGCAGCCCAAATGCTGAAATGACAAGCTCACCACCACAGCTGCCATAACCTATTTCTTTTTTTTTTTTTCTTTTTCCTTCAAGACAGGGTTTCTCTGTAGCTTTGGAGCCTGTCCTGGAACTAGCTCTTGTAGACCAGGCTGGCCTTGAACTCACAGAGATCCGCCTGCCTCTGCCTCCCAAGTGCCAGGATTAAAGGCATGCGCGACCGACCACCCAGAATTCATAACCTATTTCTTACAAAGGCTCATCCAGAATATAAAAACCTGTCTGAAAGTCAACATCCTCAAGCCAGGAAAGAGCTGCTGCTTTCAATTTCCCTCCTCTCCTCCACAGAAAGATGAAAAACAGTTTGGCACTGAACGCCGGGATCCAGATGAGGCAGGGGACAGTCTACGACTTGCAGAGTAGGGGAGCCAAGGAAGTCCCCACCTCTCATCCTCCTTGAATAGAGAGAAGAGGTGGCAGCATTCTGACTGACCTATGGACTGGGCGCTGTGACAGGTGGAGAGAGAGCAGGAGCTGGAGGGTCCGTGTGAGCGGAGGCGCCAGGCTCTGAATTTCAAGTGGAGCTGCAGCAGGAGGCGGACACCTCAGCCCACAGCTGAGCTGGGCCGGGCTCTGACTCTTTCAGCAGCTCCGCCCCCACCCTCCACAGAAGCACTTGCGAAATCCCTCTCTGCCTGTCACGGGTCAGTCAGTATTCCAGCTTGAGGACTTTACCCTCCTGTCCCCACTCCTGGTCACTGCTCTTTCGGATGAAACCAGAGGTCAGCATAGACGATAAAGGGTTTTCAGCTCCACACACCCCACCATGCATTCCAGGCCTCGCCGTGGAGGGCAGTGTTCCTTCCCACTCCACCTTAGCCCGAATAAATATTTAATTTGTTAAAAAGAGATGGGAGCCTCTCAAAGTGAACAAAACTAAATGTAACTGCCCACACAAGCACACATTCTTCCTAGAGAGAAGCAAAAAACTGAGCAGGGAAGAGCAGCAAACCGGACTAATGGGGCAGTCTGCACACCTCCATCTCTTCCTCCCCACCTTGTGGTTTAGCCAGATAGGAGTGGGGACCAATGCCTGACCCTGGCATCTGACTACCTTCTCCTCCAGTGAGACCTAAATTCCTAGCCTTGGGCTATCCCATCACATTTAGTAGGATGTTTTCTCATTAGAACCTCTAGAGGGTTAAGGATATGGAGGACTAGCTAAGGGCCTGCAGGGTGGGTGGAGCCTCTCTCCTGGACTCCGAGGGCAGAGGAATGTCTAGTGCCTTTCTTATCCCTACAAAGAAGGTAAGAGCTAGGGGCTGGGGGTGGGGCAAGTGGGTATCACAGAACCGGCTGAGGGAAAGCACTAGAACAACACACCAGACATCCTCCACCCTGTGTGTGGAGTGGTGTGTAACTAGGGGGTGCAGGCCAGTGGGGGCTGCACGCTGAGCTTCAAGCCGGCTGTGATCAGAGTCCCTGCTGTCCAGAACAGCAGAGAAGCTGCCCCAGATCCAGCAGGGAGGGAAAGGGGCTGGAGTTTCCAGCCAGTCTCTTACACATCTCCCCAGAACCAGTCTGCTCCCTGCTGCACCCCAGGTGGCACTGGCAACTGCACACCAAGACAAGCATCCATAAACATCAGGCCGAGAAAGGGCAACATTCAGCCCCCTCGTCCCTAAGGGTAGATGGAGTCTTGATTACACCTGCAGCTTTTCCACTCACAAAAATTATGCCACCTGCACACACAGAGAGATACGGTGTATGTGTTCATCTACTGGTCTCCCACTCCGCACACCTGCCTCAGACACAGACACCACACTGGAGAGGGGCCAGTGCGGCAGGGATTTCACAGGCATTGTGTGACTCCCAAGTGGAGCAGGTTCAACCTGGCTCCAGCCTTCTCTCCTCAAACTGGCCCACAGCCTCTCCCCAGCAGATGAAAAGGGTGGGAGACAGGTGCCAATGGAGCTTGCAGGCACAGAGGGATGGAAGGGATAAGTGTAGCCTGTTAGAAAAACTGCCCAGACTCAATGGATGACAGTCCTAGTGACTCTGTTTGCAGAGATTAAAAAAGAGAGGGTCCCACGGGCCCTGGG
>NC_022022.1:3259384-3288958 GCF_000317375.1 Microtus ochrogaster
CGCCTGCCGCCTCCTCGCGGCCCCCACGGCCCCCGCGCACGGCGCACGAACTCACTCGGTGGCCGGTGCAGAGCTGGCCGGCCCGGGCGCCGCTGCTCCGTCTCCTCTCCGAGCGCCCGGCCCGTGCGCACTGGCTGGGCCGGGTCCTCTCCTCCCCCTTCCGCCGCCCGCGGCTCCCTCCCTCCTTCCTCCTCTGCCCGCCGAGCCCCGGCGAGCCCAGGCCGAGCCCAGCCGCGGAGAAAAGGCCCCGCGTGCGCCGAGCCGAGCTGGCCGTGGGCCGCGCCCGGGCGGGACCAGAGTCCCGGAACCCCGCGCTGCGCCTGTGGAGCCTCGGAGCTCCGACGGGGCGGGTGGCTCCCGCGCTGGCGGCCTCCCGGGTCTCTGGGTGGCGCGGAGGCGGCCCACCGGGAAGGGGCCCCCAGGCGCCTGAGGACACGGCTCACAGCCGCTGCCTCTGCCCCACCCCGCGGCCCTGCTGCGGTCGACAGCCTCAGCCCGGCGTGCAGCCCTCAGTTCCTCCCGGGTTGGGGTTGGTTGCCACAGTTCCCGCGCCTGGCCGCACTGCGCGGTGGGGGAGGAATGGCGCAGCCGGGAGCCCCGTCCAGGTCCACCCGGTGAAAGCCCTGCACAGACCCCGAGGCTCCCGGCAGGGAGACCCGCAGTACCCCAGCCCTGCTGTTCGGAGCCCGAAAGGGAGTTACTCTCAACCCTTAGTAAAGTGTGCTTCCGTCTCCAGTCGACACTCCATGCTTAGCCGCGATCAGTGTCAAACCAGTTATCCCAAAAGTGGCCCCATAAAATTCGTGCTTCAAGGAGAGAGCGGCCTTGACTCCCATTGTGGACAGAACCTGAGTAAGTTGTACTTGAGGGCCTTTTTACAGGGAGACCTGCAGCTTCTTCCATGTAAAAAATATTTTTAAAACTATCTGGCCATGCCAGGCAGAGGCAGGTAGATAGATCTCCGCGAGTTCGAGGCCAGCCTGGTACACAGAGAAACCCTGTCCTGAAAACTCAAAACAAACAAACAAACCTACCTGGCCAGGTTTGATGGCTCATCCCCAAACAAGGTCCCAGCTTTTGGGAGACTGAAGCAGAAGTATCATTTTTCACCTTAACGAAACGGTATATTTTAAAAATATGTATTTATTTTATTGTTTGAATGTTTTGCATGTATGTACATGCACCATGCACACCCCGTGCCGACGGAGTTCAGCAGAGGGCATCAGATTCCCTGGCACTGGAGTTAGATACAGTGTGAGCAGCCATGTGAGTGCTGGGACCAAACCTGCTTCTCTACAAGAACAAGTGCTCTTTACTGCTGAGCCTTCCCTTCTGCCCACGAAAGAGCATTTTTATGTCATCACCAAGCCTGTGGCAGTGGCTTGCTTCACAGTGTATACAGCCAAGCACCAGTACTTTCCAGTTGCCATAGACAGAGGTGTGGCCGCACGACTCTCCCTTGGGAGTCGGCTTCGGGATCTTGGGGTGGGTGTAAAGAGGCCTTAGATGACATCCAACCGTCCACTTGCTTGCTGCGGGGGAACCCCAGCACGGATTAGACACCCCAAGAGCGTGACTGTCCTCTGCGCTCTGCGGGGTCCCCATGCTCTGCTCTCCCTTCAGTGCTCTTGCCAGAATCTTCTGCCACACAGCCTCGCCGTTTTCCAAGAGAGTTCTTGTGACTGCTATCTGGGCCCCAGCTAGCTCTCTTCAGCCCAGCCACACTGATGGAGGGACTGTCCCTCTTCTTTCAGTTTATGACTTCTTTTCTTGGGGTTTTGTTTGTTTGGGTTTTGTTTTTGTTTTTTAATACCTTGCTTTCCTCTGGTCCCCACCAGATTATTTTTTTATTCTATGTGTAATGTTGTTTTGCCTGCATGCGTGTCTGTGTACCATGTGCATACAGTGCCCTTGAAGGTTAGAAAAGTGTGTTTTATATTTTATGTGTGTGTGTAAATTGGTGTTGTGAGCCATCATGTGGGTACTGGGAACTGAACTCAGGCCCTCTGCAAAAGCAACAAGTCCTCTTAATCCCTGAGCCAACTCTCCAGTCCCCCAGATATTTTTTTTTTTTTTTGAGATAGTAAGTAGTTCACTATGTAGCCATGCCTGGTTTCAAACTCAAAGCCAGTTCTCCTGAGTTCTAGATTTGCAGGTGTGAACTATCATGCTCAGCTCCCCCAGACTTTCCAAATGGTTCCTCTGCATAAGTGAAGTGAAGTTTAAAGGAAAGAAAGAGAGAAGGAAAGAGGGGAAAACAGTGGGGAGCTTTGTGGGCAAAAGCCGGATAGTGAGAGCCTGAGAAATGGAGATAAGAAGGCAGACAAAGAGAACGGGAAAGAAGAGAAACTTGGCCGCGGCCAGCGGCACCAGGATGATGTCCCCACACCCCTCCCCTGGGT
This sequence comes from Microtus ochrogaster, assembly GCF_000317375.1. NCBI lineage: Eukaryota > Metazoa > Chordata > Mammalia > Rodentia > Cricetidae > Microtus > Microtus ochrogaster. The sequence continues at coordinate 3,261,787 of NC_022022.1, forward strand.
GGACCAGGAGATTAGAATCACCACGCCTTTCCAGCATGTCCCCCGCCCTCAGACGGCATTGCCATGCCCACAATGCCCCAAGTGTGCCCTGCTTGCGGTGACTCACTTCCTCTGAATAGGCTGCTGAGGTGTCCCAAGGCAGTCAAAAGGCCATGGGGCCAGAGTTTAGGTATCTGACAGGCTTCTGGGAAGACAGATAACATGGACCCTAATGGCAAAAAGATCTTTCTAACTGCAGCCGGCCTATAGAACACAGAATCCTGCCCATCATAGTGACACACTGTCAATCCGAGCAGCAGTATAACATAGAAAGTTCTGGAACAGCCAGAGCTAAAACCCTGTTTTGTGTGTGTGTGTGTGTGTGTATGTATTATATGTATTTTTGTATTTTTATACATTGCATATATATATATATATAACATATAACACTAAAACCCTATTCTGTGTGTGTTATATGTATTTTTATACATTGCATATATATATATACACATATGTGTATATATGTATATAGCATATAACACACACACAAGCTCATGGAAGCCCCCCTGAGTTGAGTATGGAGTCAAACAGGGCTGGAACATGGGGACTGGTGTGAGGGCCTCGTGGTTAAAGACAAGAGCTGCCAAGCCTCGTAACCTGAGTGGAAGTCCGAAGAGCCACATGGTAGGATGGAATAACTCCTACAGTTGTCATCTAACTTCTACAGGCATGCTGTGGTGCTCACAGGCCACACGTGTACACAAGACAGACAGACAGACAGATAATAAATATGGGGGGTCCTAAAAGAGAAGAAGAAAGAAAGAAAAGCAGAATGGGGGCAGGGAGTGTGAAGAAATGCTCACGAGTCGGAAGCTGAGGCACTGGGCAGCAGCACTGCTGTGCCCTAGTGTTCCACGAGGGACACCCAAGTCACCTGTTCCTCATCAATTGTCGAAAAAGCAGAGGCAGTGAGATACCTGGACTCTGGTTAGAAGTCCCTGGGTTGGGAAGTCCCTGCCCTCCTCACGTCTGTAATGAAGGTGCAGGTGAATCCTCACTGAACGGTCCTCCAAGTGTGCACTCCTAAATTTAGAGCATGGGCGTTGAAGGCAGTCAGTCTGTCCCGGTGTTAAACAAGACCAGGCCAGACTGAGAGCGGCGAAACCCCCCCAAGTTTCAGCAGAACCGCTGTGGATGCAGCACACACAGCCTGCACACTCGCAGGAAGGCCGTGCTTCAGCCATGTGTGACTGGGTTTCTGTGTGACATCTACGAATTTAGAGTTCACCTTGCAGGTTCTGGCCGGGAGTCCTTTGGGAAGCGTTGGCCAGGGCAAACAGGCGCCCTCACCCTCCCTCCCTTTCACCATGACTTGTAGCCAGAATCAATTCTGAAGAGTCAGAAGGCGGGCCGTTGGTCACCCCATCGGCCTGTCGTGAGTAGTTATCTCGCTAGGGCTCCTTACCTTAGCTGCCACCAAGTCCGCCCAGATCCCTGTGTTCTCAAGAAGCTGTTCTTCTGACAAGTGGATTATGAGAGCCTATTGATAGGCTCAGGTAGAGCAAGGGGCAGCAAGTGACCCCAGGTGATTTATTAAGGATACTCTCAGTGGTTGCTGGTGCCCTCTTGTGGCACTCCTGGGGAATGGCAGGAAAGAACTTAAGCCTGCCAGGATTGGATTTTACAGAAAAAAGCAACTGTTACTAGTATAAATAAGATTGTAACAGTTCTTGTTGCCATATGTTAGCATTTGACATACATACTTAGTGCTCCGTGACTAGCACTTTTCTCAGGATTTTATATGTATTTGTTAGGATCGAACCTGGTCCTCATCCTTGAGAGGCAATGGCTCTGCCGCTGACCTACACCTCCATCTCAATACATATTATCTAATTCTCGCAGCAATCTATAACATAAAAACTCTTTTTAAAGATTTATTTTTATGTGCATTGAGTGTTCCACCTGCATGTCTGTGAGCACACCATGCGTGCTTGGTGCCTGGAGAGGCCAGAAGAAGGCATCAAATCTCCTGGCGCTGGGTGCTAGGGACCGAACCCAGGTCTTCTGCAAGAGAAGCAAGTCTTCTTAACTGCTAAACGAGCTCTCTCCAGTCTCGTTTATATAAGAGAGGTTTTGTGTTTTTCAGTGCTGGGGTTGGAACCAGGGACTCGGCTTCTTATTCAGCCTGGTTTTGTTTTTAAAGAGTTATTTTAGTCAAGTGGCGGTAGTGCACACCTTTAATCTCAGCACGTGGGAAGCAGAGGCAGGAGGATCTCTGTGAGTTTGAGGCCAGCCTGGTCTACATAGCAAGTTCCAGGAAAGCCAGGACTACATAGAAAGACCCTGTCTTTAAAAAACAAAAACACTTTTTCTTTTATTTTATATGTGTGAGTGTTTTAACTACATATATAGCTGTGCACCATGTACTCACAGAGCCCAAAGAGGCAAGAAGGGGGCATGGGGTTACAGAACTGGGGTTACAGACAATCCTAAACTGCCCTGTGGGTGCTGGGTATTGAACCCTAATCCTCTTCAAGAGCAGCCAGTGTTCTTATCTGCTGAGCCAGCTCTACAGCCTGCCCCCAGGCTTCGTTCCAAGAATAAGGAAACAGCCAGGACTGTCAGGCACCTGTGCAGCATCGTCACCATCGTCCGCGAAGTCAGAATTCTGTCTCTGGGGGGTCTAGAACTGCAGCTTTCAACTTAGCCACAGTGTAAAGATTAAGCCCTATTTGGGGGGGGGGGTTGTTAGGCAGAGCACAGGCTATCCCATTAGAATTAGTAGAATCTCAGATAAACAATAAATAACTTGTCAGTAAAAATAATCACATTAAATATTTGGGTCATACTTTTACCAGCAAATTATTCATTGTTTATCTGAACTAGCTTAAGTGGAAGTGGTATATTTTTATTTACTTAATCTAACACCCCTAATTTGCAAGGTGATTTTTTTTTTTCCACACAAGGTTTCTCTGTAGCTTTTTGGTTCCTGTCCTGGAACTAGCTCTTCTAGACCAGGCTGGCCTCGAACTCACAGAGATCTGCCTGCCTCTGCCTCCCGAGTGCTGGGATTAAAGGTGTGCACCACCACCGCCCGGCTGCAAGGTGATTTTATGCTTACACAGATTGCCTCATTTATTCCTCCCAAAGGAATATTTTCAGACACAACAACTTCTCCTCTGCCCTACAGTTTCTCCTGTCCTTCCCATTTAGAGATGATGAAGTGTCTAGCGCAGATTATAAAAAAGTGGCAGACTGGGGGTGATGTCTCACACCTGGAAATCTCAGCACTTGAAGCTGAGGCAGGAGAATTGTGAGCTCAAGGCCAGCCTGGGCTATACAAAAAAAAAAAAAAAAAACCCCTAAGAGCCCTTGAAAAGCAAATCCAAAAATAAAAAAAAAAAAAAAAAAAAAAAATTTAAAAAAACCCCGCACCTTCCCTGAAACAAGCAGAAACAAAAGCAGCCGGGCGAAAGCTACCTGACCTTGGAAATCAGTGCTAGAGGAGAGGATTGCTCCCCTGGGCTTCCCCTCAGCTCCACACAGGCTGGGCACAGGCACAGTAAAGAGAATCCTAAGGATCCAGGAATGGGGGTGGCGCACGCCTTTAATCCCAGCACTCAGGAAGCAGAGGCAAGTGAAGCTCTGTGAATTTAAGACCAGCTTAGTCTACAAGGTGAGTTCCAGGACAACCAGGGCTACACAGAGAAACCCTGTCTCAAAAAAACAAAACAAAACAAACAAAAAAAAAACCCACACACACACAATTAATTAATTAATTAATTAATTAAAAATTGGAGATTGCTGGGCTGCTGGGCTGGTGACACACACCTTTAATCCCAGCACTGAGCTGGCAGGGGCCAGGCTTGGTCTATATAGCGAGTTCCAGGACAGCCCAGACTATGTAGAGACCCTGTCTCAAAAAACAAAATAAATAATAAGCAAATAAAATAAAACTTAGAGAGTGACTGTGCTGGCTGGAGAGATGGCTCAGAGGTTAAGAGGTCCTGCGTTCAACTCCCAGTAACCACACAGTGGCTCACAACCATCTATAATGAGATCTGGCGCCCTCTTCTGGTGTGCAGGCATACACGCAGGCAGACCACTATACATAATAAATAAATAAATCTTTAAAAAAAGCAAACAAACGAAAAAGAGAATGACTCTGATTCTAAAATTGGAGTATGTTCTCCACTTGAGTGAGGACCAAAGCCAGCATATGACCGCCATAATAGAACTTCGTTACCGGAGTCCCCAAGCTTGTTCTCTGTGTGGAATAGCAGTGTCTATGTTGTGGCCCTCTCCTTCCGGGGTTCTGGGAGATCAAGGAAGACCATTCCTGCCCCAGGACTGAAGGCAAGAAAAAGACGGCTCCCCAAGCCTTAAGGGGTCAGCCCCGAGGTTTAACCGCTTAGGGTCCCCGAGGCTCCGAGGGACTGAGCGCCTGCCGCTGTGTGCTACCTCAGGTAGCACCCTGGAATTGCATCACCCTGAAGCCTAAACAGCCAGGGAACACTGGCAGCTAAAAGGAAACAGGGGGAAACTGAAATCCGGGCCCTGGGATCCTCCTCCATCTGCTGGCTGCCTTTGGGAGCGCGGTTCTCCCACGGTGCCAGTCTGCAGGGAACACCCTCTGCGTTTTTCTCTCTTGACTCTGCATCTGCCTTCATCTGATTACCTGTGCGCCCTTCCTTACTCACAGATATAAACAATTCCCATTCCTCCCCACCCGTGCTGGCTGGCTTTCCGAAGGCATAATCACAGGAAATTCTGGGCTGGGACCCCCTGTGGGGTGCAGGCTGGGGTGCCCTGATGGTATGTGTCCCAACAGGTTTTTCTCTATCAACCTTGAAATCAGCCTGGAGCCTGCCTGACCTACATTCCCCTTAACCGCCCCCCCTCCCCTTACCCCCAGGGAGTTGGAGCCAGTGGTAGAGACAGGTTAGAAGCAAGACTCAAGAGGCTAGGTTTCTGTGGTCCCAACCTGGCCCCGTAGGGAAAGCAAGGCACAAAGCCTCCTGTGTCCTCCGCTGAGCCTGAGAGGCTGAGTGGAGTTCACTTGCGTGGGTTAAGGGCCAGTTCCTGGGAGGAGAGATGCTAGGCAGGGAGGTGTTTGCTGGTAGACCCTGTACAGCCTGGTCCTCTCCCACGTCTGGGAGGGGCCGAGTCAGAGACAACAGCTGGGCTGGTCTGCAAGAGAGGTCATCTGACTGGCTGCTCGGTCTGGGCTCCTCTCTCCTCCTCTTCACCAGCAGGCTACCCAGGAGCTGGTGCCCACACAGGCAAGCCACCAGGCCGCAACACCCACCTCACCTCCAGCTCCTTCTGGGTAAGTCCTGGAACTGAGCCCTTATCTGGGGGAGGGAGAACTTACTGGTTGAGGGAGGAGTGGTGTGCTCCTAGAGTGTCTAGTCTATGCCCAGGTACCCATGTTCCTACACGGACAGAGACAACAGCCCGGATTCCACCTGCTGACCTAAAGACCCCACCTGGGGGGAAGGGCAGCAGGCAGGAAGCAGCTCTACAGGTAGGGGTTGGAGCTAACCTGTGGGGAACTGACCAGGAGCTGTCTCCCCCTCTCCCCTGTGCCCATCAGTATTGCTACCTCACCTCAGCAGTCGGAGAATCCAGGCCAGGGAAGGGAGGGACCTGACCTTCAGAAGGGGGCACCATCTCAGACTGAGGGTTCAGGGGCTTTGGGGGTGGGAAACCGTTGGTAAGCGCTGGTTCCAGCAGCCTCCCCAGCCAGTACTGGCTTCGGAAAGGAAGGGGAAAGGTAGGCGCTTCCTGTTGCCCTGATCTTCCATCCTTACACCTGTTCACAAAGAAGTTCGATATTCTGATATTCATTCATTTATTTCTGCAACAAAGGAAAGGCATGGATTGAGAGTCCCGGCCCAAGTGGGACGATCCCCTCAGCTAACTCCCATTTCCTTCCACAGGGAAGCCAGCTGAACCATGTCTGTAAGCAGTGGACCAATCGGAGCATCCCTGACCCAGGAGATCCTCAGCTCGCTGGGCCTTGCCAACAAGGTACGGGCTGTTGGGACTTCAGAAATGTATGTATGTATTCCGCAGTGCTGTGATTGCTCTTGCCTTACACTTGAGCAATCAGCGCTCTACCACTAAGCCACAAAATCCAGCCCCAACAATCAAGTTTAACGTGTCGTGTCCTCTCAGGGGCCAGGAGATGTTGGGGAAGAGGAAAGTAGAGATAGCTCAGTGGGGTGAACGCCTTGATGACCTGAGTTTGGTCCCCAGGACCCCATGGAAGCAGATAACATCCTTAGGAGTCCTCAGATTGTCCTCTGCATGCACCCACAATAAATGAAGAAGATGGGAGGAGGAGAGCAGGCTCCCCCTCATGATGCTACCTTCTCATGCTCTTGCAGACAGCAGCTTGGGGCACCCTGGGCACCCTCAGGACTTTCTTGAGCTTCAGTGTGGACAAGGATGTTCAGAAGCTGCTGAAGGCCATTACAGGCCAAGGTAAGCTCCTGCCCTTGGTGTTTAAGGGCTGCCTTTCACTGTTGATCTGATTTTTTAAATTTTATTTTGAGATAAGGTCTCATTTGTAACACCAGCTAGCTATGGAGACCAGGCTGGCATCCAAATCCTATCCATCTGCATCTGCTTCCCAAGTATTGGGATTGAGGGTGTGCATACCACACATAACAGGGTCTCAGCCCTATCTCAGGATGGCTTCAAACTTGCGGTCATCCTCCTGTAGCAGTTTCCTAGGTGCTGGGATTACAGGGAAGAGCCCCGCTGCAGGTCTGCCTTTCTCCCTCTCTCTCTCTCTCTTTTACAAATTTATTATTTTATTTTATATGTATATATATATATATATATATATATATATATATGTTTAGCCTGTATGTAGGTCTCTGCACAAGCAAGCCTGGTGCCCACAGAGGCCAGAGGAGGGGTTCAGAGCCCCTGGAACTAGAGTTTCAGATGGCTGAGAGTCACCATGAGGGAACTGTGCTTGGGAATTGAACTAGGGTCTCCTGGAAGAACAGTTGCTGTTCTGTGCCGCCACCACACACTTATTAAATAATAAATGTTTTAAAAAAATCTTTTTTGTTGCCGGGCGTTGGTGGCGCACGCCTTTAATCCCAGCACTCGGGAGGCAGAGGCAGGCGGATCTCTGTGAGTTCGAGACCAGCCTGGTCTACAGAGCTAGTTCCAGGACAGGCTCCAAAGCCACAGAGAAACCCTGTCTCGAAAAACCAAAAAAAAAAAAAAAAATCTTTTTTGTTTTGTTTTGTTTTTGATACAAGTTTCTCTGTGTAACCCTGGCTGTCCCAGAACTCTCCCTGTAGACCAGGCTGGCTTCAAACTCACAGTACTACCTTCCTCTGCAATCCCAAGTGCTGGGATTAAAAGGCATATGCCACCACCACCTGGCTTTTAAAAAACTATTTTTAAGAAGCCAGGAAAGCAGAGTTAGTGATGTTCTGGGGGTACTGGCGATAAGATATCGATTCTAGCGTGTCCAGTTCTGTGGCAGTGTGTCAGACCCCACTGCCACCTCCCCCGTGTGAGGTCAGGTTCATTCTTTCCATTCTCGTACACACGAGAAAACTGGACTCAGAGAGAGACTGAAAAGCTTGCCCAAGATCATGTAGTTTATAACAGGAGATCCGGGATTTTAAGCCAAATTAATGGGCCTCACCCCAGAAACTCTTTTAAAAATTTTTATTTCATTTATGGTTTTATTTTCTTCCCTTCCTTTTTTAAACCACCATACTAGGCCACTTTTGCCTGAATTAGGATTTGAGTCAGAAGCCAGATGGTAGCGTACACCTTTAATCCCAGCACTTGGAAGGCAGAGGCAGGCAGATCTCTGTGAGTTCTAGACCAGCCTGGTCTACAAAGTGAGTTCCAGGACAGGCTCCAAAGCTACAGAGAAACTCTGTCTCAAAAAACCAAACAAACCAAAAAAGGGTGTTCGTGTGTGTCTGTACGCATGTTTTTAATCCCGGCACAGTGGCTGCACTTCACCTCCTGCTGTTCCAGCCAACAGTTTCCACGCCACAGTTACCAGCCTGCTTCAGTGGCAGGGGCCTGGCTACTCGGACCAAAGCCTGGCAGGCTTCTGTTGTCATTGCCTCTAAAGGCAGCTTTAACTAAATCACTATTATTTTATTTATAAATAAAACTCGAGATTCAAAGTCTGGGGTGGAAACCAATTAGCTCAGAGAGGCTGAGCTCACCTTCTTTCTTTGCTGGTGCATCCCCAAAAGCATGTTCTTTCTCTCTGCCCTCCCCCCAAAAGAGGCCTTACCACTCAAACCCTGCCCTACTACTTCCTGTGTCTCTCTATCCCCCTATGCCCTCTGATGCTCTATGATTACTTTCTGTCAACTAGTTGCTAACTCAGCCCCCTGACCCAAGGTTAATTTTATTTAATTAATGAAAATGTTAACTCAGGGTTCACAATGTGATGAAATATCCCCATATGTGAATGCTGTGTCATGGAGACCAGAAGATCTTGGATTCCCTGCAGCTGGAGTTACAGGTGGTTAGGAGCCACCTGATCAGCTGCTGAGCCCTGAACTCGGGCCCTCTGAAAAAATAGTACATGCTTTTTTTTATTATTTTATTAATTAATTAATTAATTTGAGACAGGGTTTCTCTGTGTAAAAGCCCTAGCTGCCCTGGAATTAGCTCTATAGACCAGGCTGGCCTCAAACTCAGAGAGATCTGCCTGCCTCTGCCTCCCGAGTGCTGGGATTAAAGGTGTGCACCACCACCTACCAGCAACAGTCCATGTTCATAACCTCTGGGCCATCTCTCCAGCCCTCTGAATGTTTTTGGCATTTTCTTTGCATCTTCTCTGAGAACAAATGGAAGCAGGGATGACATAGGCCTGGTCTTCCCTTCCCTACTCTTAATTCTCTTCCTGTGAACTCCCTGGCTGCAGCCTGGTTTTGTCTCTTGGTTCAGGTGTGGACCACAGCACCATTGTGGATGTCCTGACCAATCGGAGCAGAGAGCAAAGACAGCTCATTTCTCGAGCCTTCCAAGAGCGCACCAAACAGGTGGGACCACTGCTTTTCCAGGAGCTATGGGCAGGATGGAGACCCCTGGAGGACGTGGGATCAGATCCAGCTGTAGCTAGCCCTGTCCTCCGGGCTAATCAGGGACTTGGTGGCCAGGCCTCTGATAAAAATCAGATTGCCATGATTCTGGGGCCTTCCTGGACCCATGCCTCTGTCTGTCTGTCTGTCTGTCTGTCTGGGGCCCACTTATGCAGGACCTCCTGAAGTCCTTGCAGGCAGCACTGTCTGGCGACCTGGAGAAAATTGTGGTGGCTCTCCTACGGCCTGCAGCCCAGTCTGATGCCCAGGCATTGAGGACAGCCTTGAAGGTACCGGGGGGGACAGTTGCTGGGTTGTCTGGGGAACAAGGACACAACTGAGAAAGGAAGGATAGCTGACTAACACTGACCTCTCCAGAGAGTGGGGCTAGCAGTCCCTCAACCCTCTTGTGACCCAGATGGAGAAGGGGATGGCACCTGTTCTCCAACCCTGTCTGCCATCTCGCTGGGCTAATGATATGTCCCAGGGTCAAGTGGTCTCACAATCTCTTGTAGGCCTCAGGTTCTGCTGGAGATGTAGCCTTGGAAATTCTGGCCACCCGAGCAGCACCCCGACTGCAGGAGTGCCTGGCAGTATATAAACATGGTAAGAATGTGTGCGGAGTCCCCAAGAGCTGAAGAGGGGTCCCCAAGAGCTGAAGGTATTGCGACAATCACTCCACCCCTACAGTGCTTACAGATCTGGGACCCTGGCTGACCAAATTCTATTCCCTTAAGGTCTCTGCTCCCGGCACCCCCACACTACTCCAGTGCCTCAGTCTCCCCAGGGGAAAGAGCCCTATGTGGTCATTAAAGAAAGAGAAACAATGATTAACTTAGTCTGGAGCCCTAGGGCCAGTTTCCCAGTGGTGACATTAGGCGCCCACAGTCCCAGAGGCCCCTTGTTACCTTCCCAGCCCCTTGCTGCTGCCTGGGGGACAGGTGGTGACCCGAAGTCCTGCCGTACCCATCAGACCCTGCCTCACCTACTAATTTGCGGGCTTTCCCCACCCTCATCTCCCGATCGTGCTCACAGTCCCTCTTTCTCCTTGGTTCTCAGTCAGTGCTGGTCTGTGTCCCTAACCCTCTCCGACCTCCATCATCTCCTCTTGGTTCTGTTTGCATCTTTCTTTTCCACCCTTTCTTTCCATTTTCCCCTGTTCTGGGACATCATAGTTTCCTGTGGATGAAATATTTTGAATTCATGATCTTCATGCCTCAGCCCCAAGTGCTGGGCCTGCAGGCTTGGGCCTCCATGGCTGACACTTTTTGTTTTCTCTTCCTTCCTCCCTCCCTTCCATCCTTCTTCCTGTACTAGAGATTGAGCCCGGGGTTTCTGCACATGCTAGTCACACTCTTCCACAGTCTTCACTGTTGGTCTTCCTGCTCCTGCTCACTCTCTGCCCTGTACTTTACCTACACATCACTTCCTAAACACCGGTGAGGGCTAGGCCCTAACCAGCTTCATAATCTGGGCTTCCCTGTCTCTAGTGACTTCTGGTTGCCTAGCAATGGGTGGGATTCCCAGTGGGAGGGTTTGGAGATGAAGCCACTTCCAGTACTCACAGCCTAGGAACGTTTTCAGAGTGGCTGCGATGGCGCCCATGGCTTCCATCCTGGGCACTATCAGTCAGCAAGGCACTCTGCAGAGGAGATGGATGGGTGGCTAGGGGGCTGGAGTTGACAGTTCAGCAGCTGAGAGCATAAGACCTGAGCTCAGCTCCCAGCACCCACATGGACGGCTCGCAGCCCTCTGCAGCTCCGGCTCCTCCTGGGCACCCCCCGCCCCCTTACACATAAATAAAAACATGAAATCTTTGGGGAAAAAAAAGGAGAACTGTTAGGGCCCAGTTGGCCAGGCACCTGACAAGTCCTAAAGCTACCTGCCCTGGGAAAATTCAGGAGTCAAAGGCTCCTGCCTCTGCCCCAGATTTCCAGGTGGAGGCTGAGGAAGATATCAGAACTGAGACCAATGGCATCTTGCAGGACCTGCTTCTGGCCCTGAGCAAGGTAAGGCTTGGCCTGCGAGGGAAGGGACTAGGCAGGGAGCTCTGCTGTCCTGTGAGCAGGATGTCTGGACAAAACTGCCCTTCCATGAAACCTCCTGAGAACAGTGTCTCCACTTAGGGGGGCCGCGAGAACTACTCTGGGGTCATTGACTACAACTTGGAAGAACAAGATGTCCAGGTGAGCAGAAGGACTTGTGTTTGTACAGACTCCTCCTGGGCCCCGTCCCTGGGCCCAGATCCTGTGTACCCATCTGTGCTCCAAGCCTGTTGCTGCCTTCACTGCCTCTGCCTCCCGAGTTCACAGAATCCAATCTCATCTGCTGGCGATTCTCCTCCTGTGGGCACTGGATCAAGCAAGCCTTAGCCCTCATCGTGGGGATCAGATTCTTGTGAGAGCAGCTGAGCTGAGCCCCTTTTTTAATCTTCTGTTTTGTTTGTTTTGTTTTTCGAGACAGGGTTTCTCTGTAACTTTGGAGCCTGTCCTGGAACTAGCTCTGTAGACCAGGCTGGGCTCCACAACTCAGAGAGGATTAAGTTCCAGCCTCCCAAGTGCATACGCCGCCACCACCACCGGGCAATCCTGCCTCTTTTTATTATTGTTTATTTTTCTTTGAGTCAGGGTCTCTCCTAGAACTCCTAATGTAGACCAGGCTGACCTCCAACGCAGAGATCCTCCTGCCTCTGCACTATCCTTTTTCACCCTCTGTCCCATTTTCTTCACCACAGTAGATTCTTTGGGTACATCAAAACCATGGCTTCCAGGCTCCAAACTGTGATCCTGCCCCCACTCTTCACTGATTCCTTCTCTTCCCTAGGCACTCCAGCAGACCGGAGGATCCAGTACAGCAAGTCAATGGGTCCTGATCTTTACACAACGGAGCCCTGAACACCTCATCCGAGGTACCCAAGCTTCCTTATCCCCACCTAGCTTGCTCTACTGATGAGTGTGACAGCCAGTGGTGGGGTCACCCTTCCTGTGGTAACAGCCCCACACACCAACTTACCTTTCTAACCACTCCCTACACATAACAAAGTGTTTGATCAGTACCGGAGATGTACTGGGCAAGAATTGGAGGATGCTGTCCGCAGCTGTTTCCACGGAGATGCTCAGCGGGCTCTGCTCAGCCTGGGTAAGTCTACTCAGGATGTATGAGGGATTTTTACTGGGATGGGAAGCTGCGGCCCTAGATGTGGCTCTCTACCCTCTCACCTTGGCTTCTAGCTTCCATAATGAGAAACACAGCGCTGTACTTCGCTGACAAACTTCACCAAGCCCTTCAGGTAAGAGGCACACTGCTTCCTGTCCTGCCCTTCAGACCCGAGCCCAGTGGAACCTCTGTGGAACCCCCTAGCTACTGTGTTCCCTGAGTTTACAGACTGCCTTGTCGCAGGCAGGGGAGTGAGTTCTGGTTAGCACTACATGAGTTACCCACAAGGCACTAAAGTTTAAGTCTATCTTAATGTCTATGTACCAAAACCAGATGAGCCTGTTTTGTTGTCAGAGGGGAAGGTGTTAACTGTCCCAGTGGTTCTCACCTTCCCTAATGTTGCAACCCTCATGCTGTGCTGACCCCAACCATAAAATGATTTCATTGTTACTTCACAAGTGTAATTTTGCTACTTTTATAAATCATAATGTAAATATCTGATATGCAGGATATCTGATAATCGACCCCCTGTGAAAGGGTCCTCAGACCTCCAAAGGGGTCACAACCCACAGGTTGAGAACCATTGCTCTCTATAAAGAATAACTGCCGGGCATGGTGGTGAAAACCCTAAATCTCAGGGCTCAGGAGGCAGAAGCAGGAGCACTGTAAACCCCAGGTCAGCCAGAGCATCCGGGACTTTGGAGCTGTCTCTGACGCTTTACTCACGTTTCAATTGCCCTTCACAACTGCTCATTGTCCTTGTTCAAGTAGATGAAGATTATGAAGAACAAAGAGCAAATGTCCCGAGCACTCCGGGCCTCCTTTCTCTCCAATTGGCTAGATTTATTTATTTATTTGGTTTTTCCGGACAAGGTTTCTCTGTGTAGCCCTGGCTGTCCTGAAATTATGTAGACCAGGCTGGCTTCTAACTCAGAGATCTGCCTGCCTCTGCCATGGTGGCTGGGATTGCCCCACCATGCCCAACCACCTTGGCTGGATTTTATTCCTATTATTTATCCTCAAGTTTGAGGGAAAGCTTGGTGGTAGAATGTGTGCTGAATTTGCTCAAGGCCCCACCTGCCATCTCTGTAGCGCTCTAGTAGACGCTGGTGAGCAGGCATGGTGGTGATGCCTTTAATCCCAGCACAGAGGAGGCAACTGCATCTATATAGAGTTCCAGAACAGCCTGGGCTACATTGCGTCTGCTGTATTATTTATCTAAGAAGTGGTCACTTTGACTTGAATTTGACAGAATCTAATAATTTTGCTAGATGAACTAGGTCTCTGAGAATATATACAAAAATATCTGGGCAGTGGTGGTGCATGCTTTTAATCCACTGGGGAGGCAGAGGCTGGCAGATCTCTGAGTTTGAGGCCAGCCTGGCCTGTAGATCAAGTGCCAGAATGGCCAGCACTACACAAAGAAACCCTGTCTTGAAAAACAATAAAAATAAAAAAGGGAGTGTAATATATGAAAGGTTGGACAGAGAAGCCTCAGCATCATGCCGCACTGATGACTGTTCACATGACAGTCTATATACGCCCTTGCTCAGTCATTCAGAGATTTCCATCTTGACAACAGATCATTATATACTTAACTGAGAAGGCCAGCTCATTATAATGAGTCAACACCAGGATCCCTTTGAAGACCTGTGGTTATCTGTCTCAGTTCCTGATAGGGAAACAACAAATCTGTGGGCTACAAGTGGCTCACGGTGGAGCACTGACTTGCTGAGTCCATGAGGAACACACGTAAAAGGAAACACACATCTTAGTGTATTGAGATTTGGAGACCAGAATTCTTGGATATAAAAAGGTATTATTTTAGGAGTCAGACTAGCCAAAAGGGCAAACACTTGTAATCCCAGAACCTGAAAAGAAAAAACAAGAGGATCACGAGTTCAAGGCTTGTCAGGCATGGTGGCCCACACCTTAAATCCAAACAGTGTAGAGGCAGAGGTAAGCGGATGGATCTCCGTGAGTCTATGGTCAGTCTAGGGTTCACGAGACACTGTCTCAAAAACATGGATCTGGAGAGATGGCTCAGTGGTTAAGAGTTTCTTGCTCTTCCGGAGGACCCAAACTTGATTCCTGGCACCCACGTCCAGCAGTTCACATCAGCTCCAAGGGATATAAGACCCTCTTCTACCTCCGCAGTTCACATCAGCTCCAAGGGATATAAGACCCTCTTCTACCTCCGCAGTTCACATCAGCTCCAAGGGATATAAGACCCTCTTCTACCTCCGCAGTTCACATCAGCTCCAAGGGATATAAGACCCTCTTCTACCTCCGCAGGCATCTGCACACGTGTCTCATACACTCACACAGACGCACACACAAAAACATAGAAATATATCTTTGCTGAGCAGGGCGGCTAATACCTAAGTCCTAGCACTCTGTGTGAATTTGAGGCCAGTCCAAGACACACACTGAATTCCTATCTCAAAAAAAAAAAAAAAAAAAAAAGCCGGAGAAGCCTGAGGATGTAGCTTAGGGGTAAGTAGCATGTTCAAGGCCCTGGATCTGATCCCCCAGTACTACCTCGCCTCCACTCCCTCCCCACCCAGGCCATTCACCCCCTGCCCTCCCCTATCTGTCTCTTTTCCAGGAAACTGAGCCTGATTTCCAGGTGCTGACCCGAGTCCTTGTCTCCCGGAGCGAGATCGATCTTCTGAGCATTCGGGCTGAGTTCAAGAAGAAATTTGGGAAGTCTCTATATTCTTCTCTCCAGGTGAAAACTTAGCTCTCTCCTCTTCAAGACATGGTTTCTCTGTGTAGCCCTGGCTGTCCTAGAACTCATCCTATAGACCAGGCTGGCCTCTAACTCAGAGAGCCACCTGCCTCTGCCTCCTCAACTGAGGTTGGCTATTTCTTAACCTGGAGCCCTAGTGTCCCAGCTCCCCTCCCCCACCTTTCCTTTTGTTGAGTCCTGTCTAGACGATGAGCTATTTTTTGGCACAAGGTTGGGAGGGTTACAATGCTTAGAGAATGATGGTGGTAATGAGTTTGTCTGACCCTGAGTCCCTCACCTGCAGGGTACAGTGAGAGGGGATTGTCACTCGGCCCTCCTGGCCCTGTGCAGAGCCGAAGACATCTGAGACCTTGTGGACCCACCCTGACCCAGCATTCAAGAATCTGGGGATTCCCATGTTTGGTTGAACACATGGGAGACCCCCAACAAACACCATATACCCTAACTTCCTCTTGAGGCTGGACCTCTAAATTTCTTTGATATCCTTGGATTTCCCTCATCTCTAGCCACATTTGGGAGGAGGAATGGGGTGTCTTTAATAGTGTCTGCCCTAGACATCAATCCATACCACGGCCAGAACATCTCCCTGCTAGTTGAACCCTTTGCCAAATCCACTGTCTTTTTAAGTTTCCTGGTTAAAATTTGGGCAGGTCACAAAGGGAATTCCAGGACAGGCTCCAAAGCTACAGAGAAACCCTGTCTCGAAAAACAAAAAAAAAAAAAAAAAAAAAAATTTGGGCGGGTCAGGACATGGGTCAGGAAGAGGCCTTGGAGTAGGAGGCGTCTTTGAAGTGGACTTAGCCATTCCACAGGAATCCTGGTTTTGCCCCAGCGCTGCACTGAGCAGTTATCAGCACACCCCACCCTGAGGAGTCTCCCTTCAACTTCATCATCTCCCCTCCCCGGGAATCCCAGGCAAGATAACCAAGAGTGGACACCAGGGGATCAGAACTAGCCAAGGGCCATCGACATAAACTACCAGCCTTGGAAGTCTCAGTAACTTTCCCCCAGTCCATCTGTCCCTCTCCAGCGAGAGCTGAGAACAGCGCTTCCCACAGAACAGCGATCTAAACCAGGGAAGAGGGAAGTTGTCACGTTCGGGCTCCCCCTGCTGGCCTGTGCGAAATGACAGGCAGGCAACCCCTAGATTCCCTGCCTCCTCCCCGGTTCACATTCCTCAACTGGGTCAAATATTTAACCCCTCTGCTCCAGGGTAAGAAAACAACATATCTCAGGAAAGAAATTTTATTCCAGCCCCCTAGGAAGGCATTAAAATAATAATAAAGATAGAAACCCAAATCAAACCCTGAAGCAAACGGAGACAGGCCTGTGGGTGGCCAGGAGCAGCTGGACAGGGACAGGCAGGGACACAGATTCAGGTACCGCACCTATCAGCGTGGGTCTTTATGTTCATGTGAATATCCCAGGAAAGGGAGCTGGGAACCAGAGACCACCCAGCCATCCCCATAGGGCCCTGTCTGGGAAGAAGAGAACACTGCGACACCGAGGGCAAGGATGGTACCAAGTCTGACCTTGGAGGCACCTGCTCTGACCCCCAGCAGTGCACATCAATCACCCCGTAAGCCTCAGGGGTTGAGGTGTGTGTGTGGGGGGGGGATCCTGCGAGCAAACCAGTCAGCCTCTGAAAGAAGGGGCGTGTTCATGCTGTATGGGGCAGAGTTAGAGCAGCACACAGTCTGACTCAGGCTTTGACCTCTGCCTCCGCTCTCCAGCTGGACGTCCAGAAGTGGCTCCTCTCCCCTGTGTGGAGGTCAAAGACATCCAAGGGTCAAGATCAAAAAGGGGTGCCTCAGAAGGGTTTATGAGGGAACGCTTGCAGAGACCTGTACAAAACCATATGCACCAGCACTCGGGAGGCAGAGGCAGGCGGATCTCTGAGTTCGAGGCCAGCCTGGTCTACAAAGGGAGTTCCAGGACAGGCTCCAAAGCCACAGAGAAACCCTGTCTCGAAAAACCAAAAAACAAAAACAAAAACAAAAACAAAAAAAACCCCATATGCATTCTGCATCAAGCAAAGCCAGTGGCCCTGTCTACCGAGAGAGGGGCAGGCTCACCTGGGGCGAAGGCGCCCTTGTTTGCACAGGCTGGACAGCTTGCTGCTGCTGATACTCCTCTTGTTGAAGTTGTTGGGCCAGTTCCAGGTCACTAAGGCCCAGCATGCCTTGTGGCTGCTGCTGCTGCTGCAGGGACAGGGCAATCAGATAGTCCTAGAGAGAAAACAAGTCACAAGATGGGCTAAGACCAATTCAGGCTAAATTTCATATTTCCTCCAAATTCCCCAGCTCTTCCCTTCTCTAGTGGAACGCAGTCATGTCTACTATCTGTGGTGGCAGGAAATACACCCAAGCAAGGCAAGGACCTAAGGGTAACACGAAGAGACTGCGTGGGGCAGCCTTCAGCCAATAGAAGGCATGAAGTTCGCTTATAGGACACGGCTCCGAGGGCCCCTGCACACCTGGTCCACCTGCAGCTGCTTCTCTGGGGAGCCGCCCCCACCTTCGGCTCCGTGGCTCTTCCCTAGGGAATGACTGAGGTGGAAGTCAGAGTCACAAAAGCAACTGTCGCCATCCACGTTATGCAGGCTCTCCCACACCACCTGCTCCTCCTGGAGAAACCCCTGGTCAGTGACCAGAAGGTACAAGTGGCTCTGCGAAAGAGAGAGACAGCCAGGGCTGGAGTGTGCGTCGGCTCAGCTGCCTGGGGAATCCACATTCCCTGGATTTGGTCCCCAGCACACACCCCTTACACAAGCTGAAAAGGACAGCATACAGATGGGACAGGAGACACAGAGACAGTTCACAGTCAGCCAAGAGAATCAGTGTGCCGACTGGAGCTTAGCTTAGCACTGTGAGTCCCATAGTTGTTAAATCTGTGTGGCTGTGGGATGCTTGAATACAGGTGAGTGCTGTGATTATCCTGGTTAAGGAATCACTGGGGCTCGGGTACTGGGTACCACACCGACTCCAGCTTCCTGCTCTCTGTTTACTGATGTCTATAGAGATAAACCCTTTTGAGAACCAGAAAAACGGCATGGTGTCGCATGACAACCAGCCCTGGGAGCTGGAGACAAGAAGATCAGCAGTTCAAGGCAAGGCCAGGGGTGACAGCGCACACCTTTAATCCCAGCTCTCTGATGCAGGCAGACCTCGGAGTTCCGGCCCAGCCAGGGCTGGATGGGGAGTAGAGGAACGAGCAGGACCGGTCTCTTCTACTCAATTCCTAGAGAGCTCCGGCTTCTAACCTGGAAAGACTGTTGTGTGTTCTAAAGTCCCACTGTCCCTTTCCTGCCCTTGATGACAGGCGTATTCCTCATAACCGCTCTGGTCAGTGTCGTTTTCAGGTAGAAGCATCAAGAATAAACGCACTGTGCCATTCTCTTTTCCTGCATATATTCCAATATATAGAAAGGCTTTTTTGTCACCCTGAGTCCCAGAGTGAAGATGGTATAAGACAGAATAGAGCCAGTTTGCACTGGACATGTATCAGGAATTAGAAACAAACACTTGTGGCAAACCACAAGGATTTTAGGGGCTATCTGTTACCATGGCTTAGCCTACTTTATCCTGCCTGACACACTGACCCCAGAGAAAAGGGCTCAGGGAAATGACATTGTTCCTGCTCCCCTCCTCCAAAGCCCCATCACCTTGTGCTTAGTCATCGTGCTAAAGTGGTTGTTTCGAAAAAAGACACTGAGTTCGTCTTCCTTAGCAGTTGCTGTGAGCTCACACAGGCCGTGGTAGGTCAGCTGCGCTGCGGTGGTCTCCAGGAACTGCTCTGAGATCAAACCTGCCAGAAGGCAGAATATGCGTGAGCCTTGGATTACATCCAAACCCATGACAGGAAAAAAGCAAAACAAATCAAAAGGGCTGGGAGTCTGACTCAATTTTAGATCTTTGGGCAAGATCCTGAATTCAGTCCTGGGTGGGGCAGCACACGCCTTTAGCCTCAGGACCCAGGAGGCAGAGGCAGGCTGGTCTCTATGAGTCCAAGGGCAACAGGCCCCACGCAGCAGCAGTTCCAGGTTAGCCAAGGCTACACAGAGAGACCCTGTGTCAAAACGAAAACCCCTAAGCCTCAGCAAAGCCCCAAAGCAAACAAAACAAGGTTTGTCCAAAAAGTCCCAGGAGCCTCCGAAGCCCCTTTGCAAAGCCACCCTAGTATGGTTCAGATTTAGACTCTATGCTTAGCATGTGCAACGCCCCAGGTCTGATTCCCAGCAAGGCGTACACATACATGTTGAAACTTGGTGATTCATGCTTGTGGTCCTGGTACTCGGGGGGCTGGAGGCAGGATCAGAGGTTCGAAATCGCCCTCAGCTACAAAGCCAGCCTAAGCTAGAAGAGATCCTAGAGAAGCCCTGTCCTCAGAGTTGAGATGAAAACCCCTCCTTAAAGCCTGACCGCATTTGCTCAATCAGGACAGCTAGGGGTTGCAAGGGCGCAATGTGATCTGAGCGCTCAGAAGGCTGAGGCAGGAAGAGCAGGAGTTGCTCAGCTGCCTTCACGCGCGATCACAAGGAAAGAGGGCACCGCCGTTACCTTCGGTCACGAGGTTGGGGTCGCTGGAGTGCTTGCAGGTGATTATCTTCTCCACCAGCTGATTGTAACTCAGTTTCCCAACAGCACTCACAGCCTCAGGACTCTGGGGATTCGGATCGGGTGGGACAGAAACAAAGAGATTTTAATTTTAAAGGAAGGAAGCGGACCAAGCCCCTAGGACTGTGACTGTGATCAAAGATTCCTGAACTCTTGATGTCCGAGGAGCTGGTCTTATTTGTGTGTGGTTTCCTGGTATTGGTATGTGACTCCACCCAACAGTATTAAAAGTCAAGGAATTCTGCACCACTTCAGGCTCCAAATCCTATCACTCCTCAGTCCTCACCTGTGGATCCACAAGCCAGCCATGGTACAGAGGGATGCCCAGCAAGTCAAAGATGCTGCATTCGGGCGTGTACTCAAAGTCAGAGACGCCTGTGAATCGCACATTGACATCCAGACCTGTGGCCAGTTTAGGGAGCACAGTCATTGCGTCGTCCACGTTCTGGGGGGAAAAGACAAGGCAGGCTAGTCCAGCACCCTCCGCCTCTCACGCCCATCACCCCGAAACAAGTCAGAAGTCCTGTTGTTCACCTCTGGCCTCGAACTCAGAGATCTGCCTACCTCTGCCTCCCAAGTGCTGGAATTAAAGGCGTATATAATACTATGCTGGGCTGCCCCATTCTCTCTTTATTCAATAATAGAGATGCCAATTCCTCCCCCCACCCCAGAAGATACCAAGGTTAGGGAATCACCCGCAAAGGCTTTTCAGTAGGTCCAGGGTCCCCCGCAAGCCTGCAGCCCCTATGTCCACTGCCCCTCTTGCCTCACCTGCTGAAAGTTAAGTTGAAGGCCCTCAGACTTCTCCTGGGGCTTGATGGATAGGAGGCAGTTTCCTGTAAGACAGGAAACTTATCAGCCCACCCTACCCTGCTGGTTGTCCCAAAAGCTGGCTTCCTCCCCTTCTGGAGAATGGGGAATGCCTCAGGACCATGGATTTTCAAACTCTAAGCCAGAATTTTAATTTCTCAGAGGAATAAATAAATTTATAGAGGTGAAAGACCTACCTGACTGAAAGCCAAGGACAGCGGCCAGGGCTGCACGTCAGTGGTACAGTCCTTGCCCAGCGCTGTCAAGGCTGGTGGTTGATCCACAGCACCAGGAGTGGGGTGGGAGGGGAGAAACTACAGGCAGAACTGGTGCTGGAACTCAAAAGTTCTGATACCTTGATCTTTTACTCTCCAGCTTTACAGAAAAGACACGGACTCTCCTTGCCCTCGGTGCCACACCAGAGGTCCAAATGAGCCCCTGCCCCATGAGCCACTCACCGAGATGTGTCATGAGCTCATCTGATGTGATCACTTCCTTCTGAGGGGGCAGCTTCACCTGGAGGGAGAAGGGGGTCCTGTGTGAGCGTTTACTATCAGCAGTGGAGGAGGTACACATGGAAAGAGAGGGGTCAACCTAGGCATGGCGGCTCATGACTGCAATCACAGTATCCAAGAAGCTGAGGCAGGAGGAGCGAGGCCAGTCCGGCTTACAATCCCCCAAGAGCAGCTGGGGGTGATGGTGCACGCCTCTAACCCCAGCACTGGGGAGCCCGACGCAGGTGGATCTCTGAGTTTGAAGCCTGCTTGGTCTACACAGTTAATTTCAAGTCTGTCAAGGCTACACAGTGAGACCCTGCCTCAAAAAGCAAAACAACAAAAGGCAAACAAACAAAAAAAGGAGTCAAAAAAGAGAGATACAGGAGAGAGATTCAGGGGTAGGACCCACGGTGGGGGGCTCGAAGCCAGGAGAGGGAAGAAATGGGAGGTGCTGCCAGGCATGCCCAGCCTGAGGTAAACTGCAGCTGGCAGGGACTGATTGGAGATTTAGGACTGGCTTGAGAAAAATCAGGATGGGGAAGAGGGCCAGAGAAGCAGACTCCCAGTATTTTCTTAGCCCACCCCCCCACATGAGGACTCATCTCCTGTTAGGAACTTCAGTGAAGCTCTTCTGTGTGACTGAGACTCACACATGCTTGCGAGGTAAAGGCCGGCAGAAGGCAGGCTCTGACACGCTGGTGAGCCACCCCAAGGCAGCCCTGACTTCTCAGCGAAGCTGCCCGAAGCTGAGAACCCCAACAGTGCAAAGCTAATGCCCACTGGAATCAAGCAAAAACACTGGAACTTCAGAGGTGGCCCTCAGGGTCACACTCCTCCCGAGACACGGTATCTCAGGGTTCTGTGTTGATACCCATCAACAAGGGGACTTAGAGACGGGCCCTCGTGTGACTGTGGCTTCAGAGACCCTCAAGTTTGCAGCACCAAGGCCCATCTGTCAGTGTTAGCTGCTGGCCTGTGCGCTTCAAGGACTTTCTGGGACCTCCAACAAAGCCACCCTCCTGGCAGGCCACAGACGTGCAAGCCTGAAAAAGAGCTTCCAAAATGCCGTTACTGGAAAGAAGTCCGCAGGGGAACCCTGCAGCGTTATCTGCCCAGCCAACCATTCCCCACTAGGTAAGACGTCTGTGTATATGAGGCTGTAGTAACCTTTATACAGCACGGTATTGTAAGGAACGTTTGTGTGAATGAGACTGTAGTAACCTTTATACAGCACGGTATTGTAAGGAACGTTTGTGTATATGAGACTGTAGTAACCTTTATACAGCACGGTATTGTAAGGAACGTTTGTGTGAATGAACCAAGCACATTTGAAAGAGAAATCTATGGCCATCTTTGCCCCTGCCCCCCGCCCCGGTTTTTCAAGACAGGGTTTCTCTAATGTCTTGAAGCTCACTCTGTAGATTAAGCTGACCTCAAACTCATAGAGACCCTCCTGCCTCTGCCTCTGCCTCTGCCACCACCACCCAGCATCTGAGGCTATCGTAATTGCCCAGTGCCCCGCAGTTCACAGGCTGTGTTCTCTGACTTACCTTCCACCGAAGAAAGAGGGTATTCATGATGGCCAGGAGAGGACAAGGGCCATTGGTGCTCTGGGTGATGATGGGGGTCCGCTCTCCCTTCCAGGGGATCCACTTGACACAGTAGAAATCGAGATCAGGCTGCTGGGTCCTGGGGGACTGGGGAAGTTCCTGTGGCCTAGAAGGTGTCTCTATTGTCTCCACCTCAGATGATGTCCCACATGGACTTGAGCTAGCTTCAGGAGGAGGGCACTCGAGATTTTCCCCATCCTGGGCTGGTGGCAAAACTTGGTCTTTCGATTCCTGTTCTCCACCTGCTCCATCGGCCTCTGCGCCACCCTTGTCCTGAGGGCTGTCTGGGGCGTGCTCCTCTGGTCCAGATGGAGCCTCGTGGTTTTCAGATTCAACAGTTTCTGCACTATTGGCTTTACTGGGGGCTGGGGACTCCACCTGAGGTTGTTCCATTGTGGGGTTGCAGTCAGTTGAGAGGGACAAAGGGGTTTCTTGACCTCAGGGACCTTGCTTAAATGACTCTGATAGGCACAAGAGAGACCTGGCCAATAAGGTCATTGAGTTACAGAGCAAAGGGAACAAGAGAAGTCTGGAAGTGAACAGTGGGGAAAGCCAGTTTGGCTTCCAAGTCAGCTTTTCTCAGTGGGCGTACACTGAAGGCCTTGGCTTGTGCAACCTTTAACCTGCTGTGACCAGATGCGACTGCCAAGATTGGGCCTCCAGGCTCAGAAGGGAAGGAAGATACCAGGTGGAACTTGCTTTCCTGAAACAGAAAATGACAGAGGATGAAGAAAAGAGAGAGGGTCTGAGGAGATGCCTCAGGGACTGGCTGCCCTTCAAGGGGACCTGGTTCAATTTCCAGCACCCCAGGACATCTCACAGCCATCTGCAACTCCACTTCCGGGGGACCCACTACCCTCTCTGGCACAGCCACACAGGCAAAACACCCACACAAAAGAGAATTAAACATTTTTTTTTCCAGAAAAAGAGAGAAGGGAAAGGTAAGTGCAAAGCCAAAAGACCGAAGAAGACGGCTAGATAAAAAATGCTAAAACTATCCTAAAGTGGGCTATGTTTCCCAAGCACATGTGAGACCCTGGGTTTGTTGTTTCTCAAACAAAAAAACAAACAACAGTCCTTGCAGCTACTAACATGGTGATGTTTAGCCTGCTTGTTAAAGACATCTCATCAGTTCCAGACACCAAACCTCGCCCCTTCCCAACATTCTGAGCACATAGGCTGCTCCTGTCCTTACAGACACCTTCTCCCGGTTTACTCCAGGGACCAGAGAGCAACCATCATGTGGTTGGGGTGAGGGGTAAAAAGGTAACACCATCTTCGTATATTTTGTGCCAAGCCGGTAAGGTAAGGAAATCCGGCTCCTCAAATGACTCTATTTATTTATTCATTTGTTTGTTTGTTTTGGGGACAAGTTCTTACTATGTAGCCTTGGCTGTCCTAGAACTCTGTGAGTAGACCAGGCTGGGCCCAAACTCAGAGCCACCTGCCTGTCTCCTGAGTGCCGGGATTAGGTGTGTACCACCATGCCAGGCTATGGCCTAGAATTTTCAGTGAGGCTCCTATGTCAGCCACCCAGGTGCTGATGTTAGAGGCCTGTGCCATCATGCCCGGCTCTCAGAAGACTTGGTGGAACCTTACACAATCCCAAACCAACCGCAGCAAAAAGGCTCGGGAGGGGCTTCCTGTAGGGAAGGGAAATGTAGGTCATGGGGCTTGTGGTGTTGGCTAAGCAATTCCATAACTTGGGCATCCCTGCAAAGACCGAGAATATTCTACAGCAGTGGTTCTTGATCTTCCAAATGCTGCGACCCCACGTTGTGGTGACCCCACAACAATAACGTTTAATAAGTAGCATTATTTTCGATGCTACTTCATAACTGTAATTCTGCTGTTATGAAGTGTAATGTAGTATCTGTGGTCTTAGGTGACCCCTCCCCAAGGGGCTGTGACCCACAGGTTGAGAACCACTGTTCTAAAGAGCCACTTCATGTCATCCTCCATCGCATTGCCTGTCACACCACTGAAACAATGGACAAGGAATTGAAATTTCCCCCGGAATCTCAAGCAGGGAGAAGAGACACACCGAGCCTTGAAGCAGCCAAACAGGAACCTGTATCCAGGAAAAAGATTTCACAGAGTTCTAACAACTTGTCCAATAACCTTCCAAGGTAAGGCTAGGACCCAAACCTTGACCTACCTAGCTGGTGAGCTGTGCACTGGTGAGCTGTGCACCGGTGAGCTGTGCACTGGTATCTGGCTTTCTACTTATTTAGGACTCTGAAGATGGACTTAGCAATGTCACCAAATCACTCTGTTCCTAGACCTAACATGGCCACATTGAATAAAATCTCTTGTTGTTGTTGTTGTTTTTTTTCCTGCTTTTCCCTATGATTATTTTAATCTCATTACATTTATTTAGTGTGTGTATGTGTGTGTGTCAATGTGTACATACCTGGAAACCAGAAGAACACTTTCAGAAATTCGTTCTTTCCATCCACCATGTGGGACCTGGGGTCAAACTCAGGTCATCCAGCAGCAAGAGCCTTAACCACTGAGCCATCTCACTGCCCCTACTTTTCACTATTAATTCATTTCTTTGAATTGGCTTATTGGGGACAAGAGGCCAAACCTGGCTTATTAGGGCTGCCCAAGGCACAGGCTCTGATCATACCACTAAGGTATGATCAATAACAACCAAGGATGGGGGCACAGAAAGTGCTCCCCACAAGCCCCTCCAATAGATTGCTCTCCCCGTCTGGAGCTGACACCACAACTCCTCAGTTTCTGTTTGTTTCCAGCAGAGCCAGCACCCAGAGATAGTCTCTTGCTCACTGTTTACATGGAATACAAAACTTCTGTTAATGATTTACATTTAAAATACTCCAGGGGTGGAGAGGTGGTTCAGTGGTTAAAGGCATATACCACTCTTCTAGAGGACCAAGGTTCAATTCTCAGCACCCACAGAGGGGTTTACAAGGATATGGAACCTAAGTAGCAGGGAATCTGATATCCTCTTCTGGCTTCCGTGACCATTAAGAACATGTGCTGGAGAGATGGCTCAGAGGTTAAGAGCATTGCCTGCTCTTCCAGAGGTCCTGAGTTCAATTCCCAGCAACCACAGGGTGGCTCACAACCATCTGTAGTGAGATCTGGCGCCCCCTTCTGGCCTGCAGGCATGCACACAGACAGAATACTGAGAATATTGTATACATAAAAAACACTGTGGTATGGGAGTGTGTGTACACTCAATAAATCAGTGTAAGGCTAGAGAGATCCACTGTGGTTAAGAGCACACTTGCTCTTACAGAGGACCCAAGTTCAGTTCCCAGCATCGACATAGTAACTCACAACCATCCCTAACATCCCTTCCAGGAGACCTGGCATCCTCTTCGATCTCTGAGGGATTACTCATCCACATAAAATAAAATAAATTAATCTAAAAACATTTTTTCCTTAAGAAAAGGAAGAAGAAGAGGAAGAAGAAGAAAAGACCCATTAGTTAAAACAACACATCCTGGCCGGGCGGTGGTGGCGCACGCCTTTAATCCCAGCACTCGGGAGGCAGAGGCAGGCGGATCTCTGTGAGTTCGAGACCAGCCTGGTCTACAGAGCGAGTTCCAGGACAGGCTCAAAAGCCACAGAGAGGGACTGGAGAGATGGCTCAGAGGTTAAGAGCATTGCCTGCTCTTCCAAAGGTCCTGAGTTCAATTCCCAGCAACCACATGGTGGTTCACAACCATCTGTAATGAGGTCTGGTGCCCTCTCCTGGCCTGCAGGCATACACACAGACAGAATATTGTGTACATAATAAATAAATATTAAAAAAAAAGCCACAGAGAAACCCTGTCTCGAAAAACCAAAAAAAAAAAAAAAAAACATGTGGACAGACATAAAGGAAAACTATTGTGGAATATTTATAACTGTGTGAAAATGTACTGTTGTGATTGGTGTAATAAAGAGCTGAATGGCCAATAGCTCAACAGGAGAGTATAGGCGGGACTTCCAGGCAGAGAGAGGATTCTGGGAAGAAGAAAGGCAGAGTCACCAGCCACAGATGCAGAAGCAGCAGTGACGAGCCTCATGGGAGAATGAAGATTAAAAAATATGGGTTAATTTAAGTTATAAGAACTAGGTAGACTATGCCTCCCCTAAGGCTGAGCTTTTGTAATTAATAAGAAGTCTCCATGTCATGATTTGCGGGCTGGTGGTCCCAACAAGAAAGTACTCCTACAGAAAGCACACACATATATATATATAAAATGCTCTGGGCTGGAGAGATGGAGAGAGGGTAAGAGCACTGGCTGCTCTTCCAGAGATCCTGAGTTCAGTTCCCAGCAACCACATGGTGGCTCATAACCATCTATAGTGAGATCTGGTGCCCTCTTCTGGTATGTGTGCAGGCATGCAGGCTAAATAAATAAATAAATATTTAAAAAATTTAAAAAATTCTCACAGGGCTGCAGAGATGGCTCAGAGATTGGGAGCACTGGCTGCTCTTCCAAAGGTCCTGAGTTCAATCCCCAGCAACCACATGGTGGCTCACAACCATCTGTACTGAGATCTGGTGCCCTCCTCTGGAGTATGGGCATACATCGAGGCAGATTGTTGTATACATAATAAATAAATAAATCTTTAAAAAAATGCTCACATGCCGGGCGGTGGTGGCGCATGCCTTTAATCCTAGCACTCGGGAGGCAGAGGCAGG